>NC_136695.1:18496068-18748392 GCF_947650265.1 Symphodus melops | reverse complement strand
AGCTGCACAGTATTCAGCATCATGTCCTGTAAACTCAAGTTAAATGTGTTTTCAAAAGTCATTAGCTGTATTAGAGGCTCGCCACATGTCAGTGTTTTACAATAAATAACTCCTTTTGTTTCATGGCATAATGGAAACAATCGTCTTTTCCTTTTTTGATTAATTTCCAATTGTTTGCATTTTTGTGTTGTTGTTTTTTTTTATCAAGATAATTGCCCATTGAATCATTGCTGCTTGGCAGCCATTTGTGGAGCGCTGTCTGTCAGCACTTGTCACCTGACACCTCTGCTGTGATGGAATAAACATCTCAAGGAAGATTCAAGTCTCTGCAAGTGAATAAACTGCCCACGGGTAAATGAAAGGAAACAAAATGGTCCCTATGAAGGTATAAAAAATGAACTGAAATGTCAAATAGGATTGTAAAATGATTCTAAACATTGTTAATTTAGGAAGTCTTCAGACAACAAATATTTTTTTCATATCTTTTCCTTCTTGTTTCACAGGTTAACATGTTATATCAATTCAATTCAAAAGACTTTATTTGTCCTCGGGGGGCAATTCAAAGGAAAACACACAAAACAAATGGCGACAGTGTATGTATACTAAAATTTAACCACAGATAAATTGTCAACATAGTGTACTGTCTTTAAATGAACAGAGAAGACTTAGCTATCGACTGTGCTTAAATTGAGCTTTTTCTTAATTAACTGTTTTGTTGGATAAGCTGCTGAAGCTACTGTAACAGTCAGTCCAGTATAGCTGCTGAGCTAATGTCTACATAGACATATCTATTTGACTCAGGGAAGGTCAGTGCAACAATATAAAGAAAAAAAACATCCGGATATTTGAGAAGATAACCTGGCAGCTCCCCCTGGTCCAGCTCTCTTTCTGCCTGCTCTCCACTACTGCACTTGCAGAAAATCAATGCTGAGCGACTGCAACTGTATCGCCACATTCCCCCAATCAATAATAGTCCATCAGGAGCCCGAAGCCCTGACCTCCAGCACGGCAAGGCAGCACACCAAATCTCCAAACCGATCTGAGAGCAGTCAAGATCTCCCTGTCACGATAACCTCGACATTAAATATTGTTTAAAGCTGTGCTCCTCTGTTAGTATGTCCCTGCTCAGCAACAGAATACCTGCTTGTTTTTGACCCGGTTTGGAGTGTGATCACTGCTCCTTCTTCACTACATGGCAGCCTCACATACACATCAGTGAGGGGTTTATGTCACACAGACCCACCCTTGTTCTGCTGTGTGAATGTCACACAGTGCCTTTCTTTCATTGTACTGTGCCATTATATTCTCACTGTAATATCCCGATCTGTTTTTCTGAATGCGTCAATCCTATTTTGAATACTTGAATTGAAACATGTTTTGTGAAATTGTACACTTTTATCTACAAAGCATGTCATGTAGATCAGACGACTGTGGACCTCCGTTTAGTGAAAACTAATTCAGTTATGGGAAACCATTAAACGCAATACTAAAGAGTGTGGAAAACATTTGGCAAGACCGTGCTTGATATCAGGCATGATGACAGAAGCGGGAGTTCATTCCTAAAAAATGATGTTGTAACACTATGCATGGTTCCAGAAAGTCTTTTTTTATATTCTGTTCATTCACTCAAGTTCACATTAAACATTATGAATGTACAACAATAAAAGGTATTTAAAATTAAGATAAGGTACTTTATGCTTAAAAAAAACAAACAAACCATACAACGGTGTACATTTTGTCCAGTTGAGTTACTTGGCCATCCTTCTTCAGTCCTAGATCACAAATCTTTGTTATTTCTGTGATCGATCCTCTCACTCGAACAGGTCAGAACTGCACATTTCTAAATTATGTTCACTATGCAATAACACATTTAAGAAGATATGCAAGATTTTTTTTTTTTTTTTTAAATACCACACCAACAATCTTTCCAATGAGATTTTTAAATGGAATAAGATGTTGTTAATAATAGCTGAAAACATAGGGGTAAGTTCATGTGTAGCGAGGCTGCAATGGAATCACAACAATAAACACAATTCAGAAAGTATCCGCCTTCAAGGCATTCACAAACCTGTGATTGACAAGCTGCTACTATGGTGACGTTTCAACGTAGATGAAGACATATCAAAGTGTATCTCCATTTATCCGAACATGGTCGCTTAACATCCCCATTACCTCAAAATGGCTTTGGCTTGAATGCTGAACTCAAGGTTTTAAATTGATTTCCCGCCAAAGAATTGGGGACATCATATGTTCCAGTTTAGTGAAAAAGTTCATCAAGGCTAGGTAATCATGTTGATGTTCTGGTATTGTGTCACTGTGTTCACCCTCACAAGGATGCAACAAAAACGCTGACCCATTTAAGTAGATGATCTACAACATTAATGTCTGTTTTAATGTATGTTTATTCATATGTGTTCGCGTTTTATCTCAATTCTAACATATTACAATAGCCAACGTTTAGAACAAGTCAAAGACTGATACTTTTTTTTTTAAATGGTTTGCGGCGTTTAGCAACAATGTTCCCTTTAATCTGTAGAAACAGATTAGACAAAGACAAAGTCCTCTGATATGAAGGATTAGCATCTTCAAATAGCTATTGCTGCAGTGAACAAATCAATTTATTTTGTTTCTTTTACATAGTTTTTGGTCACGTTTTTATTTGTGCATTCATTGCTGGTAACTCTCTTTGGCCTGAAAACAATAAGACAGTGAGAGATTGTTTATGTGCCTGCATTGAGGCACATTTCCCCTTTTTTATGCCAATTACACTTTGGCATGTTCAAACTATTGTGCAGTAAGCATGGCAGTGAATGTCTCTCTGAACCTCCGAGTCTCCATCAGCAGATGAGGCACACTCCTCCAGCTGGCTTCACAGCAACGCCACCCAATCTGTCAACAATCACTACTTCTTCTCCAGTTGCCAAGCGGCTTCCATGTCTCAATGAGAACATTTTGAAGTGTACTGAAGAATCAATGTACAGTAGCATAGTCTCCAGGCATGAAGAGGCAGTGGCAGACGCACAGAGGCTGGTAATGAAGTGGAGTTTTACCAAACGTACCAAGCATGTCCTTGTGTTGGTGAAGCTGAACAAGCAGACAGCCTGGTGTTCCTACAGCTCCCCACTGCAGAGCCGACTGCATCATTAAAAAAAGACCTGGTGATAATAAGCACCAATTTGCTTTCTGACTTCTCTGTCCTTTTCTAAGTAATCTCTCCACCTCTTCTATGCTCGACTGTGCTGCTTCTTCTTGTAATCACACGAGTACCTCCACAGCAGAGAGCCAAACTAAGTGATCCCTTAGAGCCAGGAAAAGCTGATGCAGTCATAATAAGGGTAAGTTATATTTCCAAACCCATCCTTTCTGTTTGAAAATGACCCTGCATTGTGTATTGCAGCACCCTAAATAAGAGCCTACATCAAATATAATCATGCACAAATAAATGCTGCTGTCAGTCAGGGTTTGAAATGGGCCATGGCAGTACATTTACATGTTCCTCCAGCAGCTACTACCCTGTTCTAATTAAATTTTTAACACCTGTTCCACCCTTATGTTGCAGGATGACTTCATCCTCTGTAATGATGCAATCTTCTGGCCCTGGCAGGCAAGCTGGATCCGGTAGAAGAGGAAAGGAGGAGCCCACCCTTCATTTGTCACCTTTTGTAAGAAACATGTGCATCAGGGGCTTTCTGTATATTCAGTATTTTAGTGCTGCTGAACAGGAGGTTACATGTCATGTTGTGATACAACCACAAACCGAAGAGGTTGTTGCTCGCCTGATCATTGTGTTGCCTAAGATACATCTCACAGCAGAATTTATCTGGACATCATTTGTCTGATTTTTTTTTTTTATATCCTCTTACATGCTGTTTTTATGGGACAGTTTTTCAATCAAAAACACAAAGACACACTCTAAAGTCAACTTTGATGAAGACAGCTTGCCTGACATCTGATTAATACTTAGAATCATTAGACCCCTGATGAGTTAATCCCCACTCAGCAACCGAGATCTGGGATATCCCAACACACTAAAAGACATTGTGCAGTGATAAATAATGTTATCAAACAACTATACATTGTAAAAGAAAAAAGTCCATCTTTTCATTCAAGGACTGGTTTAGTTTTTCTTGTTTGACTTTCCCTCTCTGTCTATCATAATCACAAATTCAAAAAAAATCTGAACGTTCCTTTATCTAAGACTGAACACATATATATTTGAGATATCTACCCATAAACAGTTCTGATGATGAGAATGATAATAGACATAAATATGTCTATTTTGCATCCGTTAAAAAACGAAAGTGGCTGCTTTCTTTACCAACTCTAGTAAAGACCATTTCATGTTAGAAAAGTACATTAGAGTTATAACGGTCTGCTTTGTTACTCTGCCACGTGCTGTGGATACTGTTGAATGTATTATATGTTGTTTACAAAGCTTGTCTAAAAAACAAAAAAAACACCCAACACTGTTTCCTGTATAATATACACTTTAAAATCACTTCTTACATCTGCTCATGTTGGTAAACATATCTTAGCCAATATTGGACCAACAATACTGGCTAACTGATGCATCTGTCGGGCTCTATATGTCAAATAAGAAAAACAATGCTGTATGATGTTGTAATGGGAGGGAGCCAATTTTAAAGGGTCAAAGTTCAAAGAAGCAACATTTAACACGTTAATTGTTTTGTTTTTTTACAGCACTCAAGTGTTGCTAGAGTTGATGTACTTTAATTCATTTCCCAAAAATCTAACTAGGTTCTGTTGTTGGAACATTAAATCAGGCACAGCAGTGACCTAGTTTATACAGAACTATAAGTTTGCGCTGCAAAACGTCTGATTATCTTGGACTACTCCTGAGAGATGTTGCAACAAGGATTGTCACATTTCCAATACTCCTATTGCGAACACACCTATGTACACATAGGCCTCATGGTTGCACAACTCATGCATGTATGAAACACAAACACAATCATTTCCGTGTCTTTGTCACTCTGCGACACAGATGGCTGAATAGTGGGTGTCTTCCTGCTCTCTGGGCCCCTCCTTTCCTTTTTTCGCTTTATTTCGCTCTCCCGCCTCCCTCCACCGCTTCTCAAGGCCGAGCTACATCCAGCCAAATCTGCCCTATCCTTGATAACCCTCTCCCTCCCTAACAGCTTTCACACACCGCCTGACACTCTGCAATTGGCCTCTCTCCCTCCCTCGGCCGGTGCTAAATGGCCAGATAGTTTTGGGAGCATTCATCATTGTAATCATGTTGTTTAATTATTCATAGGCTCCATCAGGCTTCTTCCTGGTGTGGCATGTACTTATTAGAGAGGGGCAACATTAGTGCACCGGCCTCTCATGATGCAGAGGGGACAAAGGAGGATAGAGCAGTCCAGCTCTGCACATTGACACTCATTATTCTGCATCACTGACTAATGGCTAATTGAAGACATTAATTTTCTATTAAGAAAAGACTGATGGGCAGAGTGGAAAATATTGCATTGTGTTTAATGTATTGTTCTATAGCTTTCCACTGTAAACCACATGTGACTGCTGAGCGACTTATTGAATAAGAAACTACATTTCTAATTTTAATAATTGATCACCCACCACCATTACCACCGAGTCGTTTAGTTGCTGAGATGTTCAAACATGGCTGCCGTACTCTCAGGCTTCATCAGTCCAGATTACAGCGGTCCGGCGTCCAGCTGGGCACACTGGGAGCAGATGGCCCCGTAATCACCAGGGTTCATCACGGCCTGCAACAGCAGCCAAAACCAGCTCCCAATATTTGATTTGATTTTAAGTATAGCTTAAAATAGGGAACATGTCAGATGGCATCACTGCAAGATACTCCCCTGATCTGAAGGCAGGCAGGGCCAACTGTGTCATGACTGTGGTTACATAGTAGTCTGTTTATTGAGAGCTGTTCCCACTGGGGTCTGTGTGTTTAAGGCCAGAGTGGCATATCCTTTTCTCAAAGTTTTAATCTATTTTTCACACCCGCAAGAGCCAGTCAAGTCCTTACGGACACAAAGCATTTCATCTTGTATGCAAACATACTTATCTTGCATTGTATCGTCCTATTGTATGATACCCTATCATATTGGATCATATCAGATGTTATTCTATTGTATTGTATCATTTTCAATTGTTTCATAATGTACTTTACTGTATTAAACTGTACCATATCATACCACACCATAATTCCAGTCAGACAACTCAGCGTGGCGTTTCTTTTAAACATTTATTGCAGCTCCTAGGCTCTGACCTCATCACTCCTCGCACATTATTTTACACGCTGAAATCTGACGAGTGACGATAGAATAGCTTTAAGGGCCAGAGCGGGCCTACAGGTGGATGCTGGGGTCAAAAATATATCAAAGCACGGATGCAGGTAAGTGCAGGCAATGACAGGGCAGGTGAGCTTGTAGGCGTCGCATCGTGTATCATATCGGATCATACCATATATCGTTGATATTGTATCGTGTGAAAATGTGGTCTGCTGCGGTTGAGGGGAAAAGGAAAGACTCTTCTTTTCTCCCGTAAAAGGTCACCATCTTCTCCTCCTATAGAATCCAGATTCCCCTGATGTTCATTATTTTCCTGAGGCCTTAACAGCAGCCCCATATCCACAGGAACGGAGCGTTCACCTTTCCCACCTGGGATCCACAGGAATCTTGATTAAGTTCACCCTTGCAAGTATTATGCTCTTCTCTGTTTCTTTGAATAAACTACCGGTACATAATGCACACACAATAATGTTAGAGTGTGCAGTCCATAGTTTTATAATTCTGTCTCTATTTGCTTTTTTTTTTTTTTTTCAAAGTATCTGTGCTATAACTTTTAAAAAAATGTGTAAGAAAAAAAAAAAAAAGCAGGAAACTTCCACAGACATTAATGGATTCCATGCGTAGTGTTCCCAACACTATGGAAAGGTTGTTTTAGGCAACACTCAGAATGAAACAAGTGATTGGGGGTTCTTATGTTGAATCAAGTAGGCTGAAAATATATGCACGGCTGCCTCTCCATTCCTCCTACATTTCTTCTGAGTCACTCATCACAATGACGCCACACAGTACGTGTTTTCACACTTATGAAGACAGAAAAGCAGAGCAGCATTGACCACATTCACTTTCCCGTCTGTCTCTATAAAAGCCGCTGCGTTCTGCAGATACGGGAGACACCTGCGCAATAATGCCTCGCAAATCCAGCCAGAAAAACAAAGAACCAAAAACATGAAATAATTCCTAGATTCATGCTTCCAAACAGCCAAACTGAAATGAATTCCTCTTTTTGGACCATTGTTTATACATTTCTGCTGTTACGTAACACAGCTGAACCTCCATCACAGTTAAGCAACACAAAATGGGAATGCCAACATGTTAATGCCAAACGCTGTTTGTGCCTGCAGATACGATTTCAGGCAGAAGAGCTACCTCAGGGGATTGAAGGAATCAAAAGCTTAGCAGAGATTTTGAGCCGTGCAGGTCCGTTTGAAAACCTCCTAATGTCAACACAATTGCCTCTGAATCAGGGATTTCCTGCAGACAGATTGAGCGCGACACAATGCAAACAAGCTCTTCAAATCTGTATTTAAACAGTAAATGCGATCAAAAGGCTTGAATCTTATCTAAGACTCAAAGGCTCAAATGTCTATAAAAGCGTGTGCACTTTGCACAAGCAGGAATGTTCAAACCCTTAGACATTGTTTTCCATTGACTGTTAGTGGTTTTTCTCCCACATTGTTCGAAACGCCTGCTTCTTGTAAGTGGAAAAAGTGCTGTTTTTTTCGTTTAAAAAAATGTATAAACTTATTCAATCATCATCATCATCATCATGAGAGTAGAACAGAACAAGAGCAGCGTCTAGATTAGTTCTGGGTGTTACGAAAGAACAAGTGACCTTCATTTAAACGACTGACAGACTGGCTTTGAGTTGATCTCTTAAATGTGTAATCCACTCTGGTAACAAATCTTGAACTCAGCAGGTTAACAGAGATTAGGAGGTAAAATGATTTTCAATGTCAGGCCAGGGATGACACGTATTTATAAACCATAACTTCATTTTACGGCAGAGAGATTTATGGTGTTTATTATACAGAGGCAGACACTGACAGTAGATTACCCTTGAGCAAGATTTAAGTAGATTAAGGCGATCTTGAAGCCCTAATGAGGGTTTGTTTAGGTTAAAGGACTGTAATAATTGATCCACTTAAGGACAGACTGTCTTTCTACCGTCTCCCTGATAAACAGCAGGCAGCAGTCAGCTTCAATAACATCTGACGCATCTTTTCGCTTCCTTTTTATCTCACACTCAGGGCCTCTGCTGTCTTTCATGGCCCTCTCTTTGCCTTTGACTTGCTTCTTTTTTTTGCAGTCGTTCTGAACTGAAGGCTTTCTTCCTGGGAATTCTCCTTTGGATCCACAAGTCATCTCTCCCCAGGCCTACTTCTTTTTACTTTCCTGTCATTTCTTCACTTTATGAATATTGAACAGAGTTGGTAAAGCTTGAGTTCTTTTTCTTGAAACAAACTCCCTCTCACAGTATGGTTGGATCAAGTCCTTCTATTCCCATTCATTTAATAATAAATATAGCTCTCAGTAAAATGAATCACCTACTTTGTATTCTTTTCAAGACTCTTTTGGGACACTGATGCATACTATCTATATCAATCCATCTGATGGCACGCATGAAAAAAAAAAGTACTATCATCTGTCTCCCAACTGCTGTTGTGTGACATCATCACAGCATCGTTTACATAGAACCACTTTGATTTGAGGCCAACGCAAGATCGGTATTATTATTTGTATATTTTTCTATTGGAAAGATTAGAATTCCCATTCATGGGAATATGACCCCGGCCTTGTGTAGCACTTTACTGCCACATAGACGTGAATAGGCACCAAATATTGTCTTTTTTACTTTGTATGGCTGTTCTTTGTCTTTCTTTGAATTTGTGTAATTCATTGGGTATTTTATTCAAACTTGTCAAATACACTAAAAAACACATTGAACTGAAAGGACACGTACAGTGGCAGAGCAATAAATCATGTAGATTTTTCGACAGGAGAGTAGGGGAGGAGGCATTAGCTGAGGAGGGGCATAGAGAGGGAATCAGGCTTAAAAACATTCATATACCTCTTTGCTTCAGTCAATTATTCGTGCACACATGCAATTCTGGTCACATCGTGCCGGGTCTCTTGGGAGCCTGTCTAGCAGCTGCATCTTATGGAAATGAGACTTTGAGGTTATATGTTCGGTTGTAAGACCGGCAGAAGAACACCTGGGATAGAGCCAGGATTGTGTGTAGCTGAGGTCATTCATTATTATTATTATTATCATTATTTGTATATGTTGAGGCCTACAGTATGATAAAGGTAAAGGTAATGATGTATGTTTTTATTCATGGTGGAGACCCTAGATCCATACCACAACAACACCATTATAATGAATGTGCTTTTATTGTACACAACAATACAAAACAAGTCAGAATATATATATTTTTTGTATTCAAAGGAACGTGGGACCACCACAGCGGGAACAAACTGGCGTTTAACTTCCACTGAGAGGTCAGAATGTACACTATTGCTGATAAAAGAGCTCAGCACGGTCGGCTTCAGCCCAACGAGCTGCAGAGACATATTGAGTGGTAATCTCCAGCCAGGGTTTCTCAGTGTGTTGCCCTGCCCAACATTTTTGTTCATCTGCTCTTCATGCTAATGAGGTGCTCTATTAATGAACAGCAGGAAAAACAGCTAATGCAGGCTCTGCTGGGACCAGCAACCAAGTAACAAACTAACAAACAAAGACGACAAACTTAAAATTGTTAGTCGACCATGTTTAGGGTTAGCCTCCACTCACCCTGTACTTTCAGTTATTCCCTTTGAACTCTTAAATGCACATTTTTAAATAAAATTTTAAAAAAACTATATATACTTGCTCTCCTCATCACTTGGCCACTGAGGGTGGTTGCCATGGTAACACCACCCACAGGAGCCAGATACCTTCCAAGTTACCATAGCAACTGGTTCCCTACAGAATTTCAAGCATGTCACTAAGAGTCTCTCTCTTTCCTTCTCTCCCTCTCTCTTTCTTACTCTCTCTTTTTTCTCTCTCTCCGTTTCCATCTCTTTCTCACTGTCTCTCTCTCGCTCCTTCTCCTCATATGTTTGGTTCCAGTTTCCCCCACTATCTTCTAAGGTCTCCTGCTTAATGGTTGCTTTGCTTTCCTTCCCAGTGTCTGTCGGCTGTTTACGTTTCAGGTAAACGGACTTGTGCTCAGTGTCTGCTGAGAACCTCTTTTTGCATCTCTTCGATGCTGCAGAGTAATATTGCAAAAAGTTTCGACTATTTTGTAAAATTAGTAAATTATCTGTGATATACAGTACCTGATACAAATAATTTGACAAGACAATGTCATTATAATTATAGTTAGTGGTTTTTCAATTAACAGAACATAATTGGCTCACCTAATTTTGTAATCCATCAGACATTTAAGCTATTTATATATCTTTTTTTCGAAGAAAAACAAGACTCTGTCAGCTCCTCATATATGAACATGTGCTGTTATGTCTTTGTTTCCTTGAAGAGAACATCTCTGGCATGAACTGTTCGGACAAATAAAATCATTCTTTATTGATTCTGTGATTATTGGGAAAGTTTGATGAGCACTTTGAAAGATTTTTTTAAGGACTAAACTTAAATGACTGCATAGCGAGAACTATAAAATGATACAGCAATAGTATTATCAACAGTTTACAAAGTCAATTCAATACAAATACAAACACATTTCTTATTTTATACCACTGTCAATGCCTGATTTATTTCTTTTTGAGGATTGTTGCCAAACATTTTCCCTTTTAGTTATTCTTTGTTTTTGTCCTCGCAAATGTTGTTCAAGTACCAGCTGTTCAAAAAGAAGTGATTTTTTACAACTATGACTCATGTGATTATCAGAGAAACAGTAAATGAAGACATCGTCTTCCTTTTATTGCAAAAGCCCAAGTGTCTGTTGGCTTCATATCCAACATGGGCACTTGACATTTTCAGCAGCACTAGAAAGCACAGTTAAGAAAAATAATAAAAAATAATAATGAGTGAGATCATGTCAGGCTGACATGTCCTGTCTTGCATTAGTCGTCTCAGTGTTATTTTAGATTGGGCTACTTTGGAGAGATAGTATGTGCTGGCTGTGCAGTCTGCAGAGTCACTCAGTAGATTAAATATTAGTGTTATCTCATTTCCTCAAGCCATAAAGTCTCCACAGACTGTCCAAGTGAAGGGAAAAAGGTTTAATCACTGAGACGATCTGGACAAAAGATCCCTCACCAGGGCCTGGATCCGCCATTTGTACTTTCATTACATCCTTTTTCAAAGCCAGTGCTAAGCTAGGCAAGAGGAGTATGCAATTAGTCAGCCGAGCTTGAGTGAGTATATGATGTTAACAGGAACAGCCTGTCCAGGGCACCAAGACCCTGAGCTGAAGAAAGAACTTGTGAACAAACTATTGCTCTCTCTCCACTTTAACAAGTAAGTCTTAATGTGGACTATCAACATCAGCACCTGAGTCTGTTTGTTCTCGATGGGACAGCTCGCCTTGACCTGAAACTCCTGATCTCAGTTGGTACCAGATGCATCTAGAGATTCCATTTTCACTGATATCCCCACTCTAAAGTAGGATGGAATCAAAGTTGATTGTGACAATAATGCAGACTGCCATTGTTTACAATATAGGCTGTGCGACTAATACAAAGTTCAAAATCCCTTAGAACAGGAGTGGCCAACCCGCGGCTCTTTGCGCGGTCTAATGTGGTTCCTCAGTTCATCTCGATTTGAGTCTTCTTTTTTTGTGTTTGTGTTTAACATTGCCAGTGCATGTCAGTAATTCAGGCATACTCTGCGTGCGCTGCAGTCCTTCAGTGCTCTGTGCCACACTGTAGACCTACTCAGCTGCCGCTCTAGTCAATCATTGTGTTCACACAGCGAGTGCTGTGTCCGTCTCCATTTGAAATACGCTGCAGGTCTACTTTCAACGGCGCGTGACGCAGGCTGGAAAGAATATGACAAACCGGACAGGAAATCAGGCAAGAAAACTGGTCAATTTCAAAATAAAATACAACATACAGAATCACAATGATTTGGAATGCTAGTGTAAATTGTATATTTTTTTGTTTGTGGAATAAATTGAACTGAGAGTTCTCTCTGAAATGAGACAGTATACACACAATATTCATTGTTGACATTGACAGTGGTCTTAGTTAGTTTTGAGTCGATTTTTGGTCAAAATCATGTTGGTGTGACATTTACAGTAAATGTGGATTAGCAGAGATATGTGTCTGTCTGTGTTTGTGTGTGTCTGTCCGTGTGAGGGAGTGTGTGTGTGTGTGTGTGTGTGTGTCTGTCTGTCTGTCTGCGTGAGGGTGTGTTTGTGTCTGTTTGTGTTTGTGTTTGAGTGTCAAGGGCTACTGTTCATTTTTAGATGTGAAATCTGGAGGCCTATAATAGAAATAGAGAGGAACATGGAGGAGGATGGGAATGCGGGAGGGACAGAGAAAGGTATAGAGCAAAAGAGAGGGGAAGGGACAGGGGGATGTTCATGGGCGCCTTTGTGTATGATGTGACTCTTCAAAGTAAAAAAAAAAATGGCTCTTAGTCTCTGACTGGTTGGCCACCCCTGCCCTAGGCTATTAACAACCAGCAAGTATAATCAGGATGTCCTGTGTTAGGATGTCACACCAGCAATGATGCAAGTGAAGTTTCTTGTTGAGGAGAAGAAAACTCTTGCGCTTCAGCCACTCCACAAAGGGAAGTGGGTGCTCCCAGAGAAGGACCTTAAGACGTTCAAAATAACTCGTCTCACACTGGATTCAAAAAGGAGAACAGGAGCACAATAATCACTTGAGGACAAAGTCACAAATGACTAACATTTCAACACACTGCAACTTATTAAGTATTTTAATTTTGTCAGAATTAGCAGTGTGCAATATATAGTCTAGGTAATATCCAAAATGCTGTTGGAACAAGAGACGAAACACAAACATCGTCGGCCTCAGTGTAGATGTTGTTCGATTGAATTGCTAGACTACTAGCTTGACTAATCAATTATTTCACTATCTGTGAATTAACCCCACGCAGAATATGAAGAACAGAAAAAGCTTCAGGAGTGAGCAGTTGACCACGACCAAGCAGCTCAAGTATTGGCTTAGTGAAAGGATATGGAGCCAATTCAAATGGTCAAGATATAACATTTGTAAGGGATACAAATATTGTCAGTTATAGTTACATGCAAAATCCCCCAAAAATATTGAGATATATTGTTTTCTGACAATATCACACACCCTTAGTCAGAACATATATTTAAATGGTGAGTTAAGCACACTTAGAACCTCAGCAAATGTCACGAAAAAGAAAAGTCTTTTGCGAAAGGAAACCAAATAAGAATGGGTCCGAACTAGGATGCATGATCGTCTTTTAGAAATGTCCAAGAGTCACAAAACAGTTTGTTGAATTCAAGCAGATATCTGGCACATGCTATCTTTTTGCAACAGAGAGAACTGATATTACAAATGACCCAAATCATCAGGGGTATAACTGTAAACTAACTGACTGCAGTGCATGCTGAGTCTTTGTATCAGCCACCTCTACACATGCTATGCTACATGGCTATTGTCACAGTATAGAGTATATAAGCCATCTTTTTCATGCAACCTTATTGCACACAAGTCAAGAGGAGCGGTACCATTAAGTGGGAATGAAAACATGTAATCTATAGCTGTTTACACCACCGGTCGGGTTGTTTATAGCAAGAACACCATCTTTGTACACTGAATAAAAATGAGGCAAATCAATTGCAGGCAGCCTTTACAGAATCTATCACGGGGTTGATGAACACCGAGCACTGAGTCAAATGCTCAGGGAACATTTTGTCTCAAAGGGGAGGGTATGTTTCACGCTCCTACACTATGCTGCAAGTGCACACTCCTTAAGTACATCCAATCCTGAACGAACACGAACAACAGAACATAAACAGTTGCTGCCAATGTGTCTTCAGAAAGTCATCAAATGTCACTTTCAAAAACAGCAGAAATCTTTCCTTTCCACATAGGTATGAGCCCTAGAGTCAATTGAACGGCAGTAACAAGTATGCTTTCAAACATCCATTGTGCAATATCAAGTTTACTGTACTAACACAAATGCAGACGAATGCAACATTTTCACACAAGCGCCTGTGGGTGGCCAAAGACAGTGAGAATCATAGGAAATCACAAAAAGATCACAAAGTTCATAAATGCATCGACGAGACTGTTTTTATAGGGGAACCATGAACCATGATTCAACATTTCTGAAGGTGAAGGTGAAAAAGTAAGTTAAAGAGAACAGGATGATCTAAATAAAAACAGGCAGAATCATATGTCTGTGAAATAACCTGAATATGGAAAAAGCTGTACGAGTAGCAACGTTCAGATACAGAACAACAAAGCCAAGGCCGAGTTTGAAACATGAATTATTCAAGGACAATCACAGGGAAAGTGAAAAGATGTCACTGGCTACTGAAAGCTGCTGAGGCAGATGGAGGAGCAGTGTCTGGGAGAGTGAGCGGAGAGGGGAGGGGGTAAGAAGAGCCTCTGGGATGTGGCGGGGGGCAGAGACCGAGAGGGTGGGGCGAGGGGACCGAGGAGAGGAGGAGACAGACGTGGGGATATTCTTTTGTGTGGACCTAGAGAGAGGGCGGCGGTGAAGGGTGGGGTTGCGTGGGGGGCGAGGGGGGCTAAAAAGCAGGTAGCATAAAGAGATAGGAGTGACGAGAGGGTGCGTGACAACTGCCAAAGCCCTGTCGACAAGCGAGAGCCCAGACCTTTCCTCGGCTTTTAATAATTGATGCAGCTTCTGCAGCGTGCCATCTTTACAAAGCAGCAAAGTGTGTGAGAAATGTGTGTCTGTGTATACTTGTGCACATTTTCTGACCTAATTGTGAGTATGGGAGGGATTTCTAACCATCAATATACACCACTGTACCTTTATTATATTTTGTTGAATATGTTCGCAATTAGCTGACAGAGATGTGTGCAAATGTTGGAAGAGCTGCCAAAATATAGATCCATTTCTCTTCGTAACTGCTTCCGATGCTCTTCTCCTGAATGTTAAAACGGGTCTGATAAGCCTCAGTGGATCCAGCAACCCTCACTTTCTCAAACCCTGCAGCCAAGGCCGTTAAGGAAATTAGATTTTTGCACTATTCAACTGAGCGCTCCACTCTGGCCACAGGGGTTTTTTCTCTCTCCTCGTCTCAATTCAAGGCCACCTGTGAGTACATGTACATGACAGAGATGGATCCCTCTGTGCTCTCCTGCTATGGCTGGGTAGCTATAAGGGGGGGCTAGGTTCCTCCTCCATTAGCATGCACTCCACCCTGCAACCCACATAACATTCTGCATGCTCTACATCACTCACACCCTCTCTCTCTCTCTCTCTCCTCCGTCAGCCTCGCGCACTCTCTCCATTTCTCAAATCATCTGCCGTGCCAGGGCAGTCCCAACCTCTCGCTTTCTCTCTCTCTCTCTCAATCTGTTCCACTGCTCTCTCTTTCTTTTTCTCTCTCTTCCTCCTTTCCTGACGGAGGACAAGTGTTATCGCCACACTGCAGATGTTTTCTCCTCCAAAACCTCCCACCGGCTGTGGCAAGGGCCAAACATCTCGTTTCGGCCCATACAGAACTGAACTTTTTTTTTTTTTTTTTTTCTTTCCTGCAGGAATTCAACCCCATTAAGCTTACTGATATCTCTACCCTGCAAGACTCTGGAGAGCTGCCACAGCTGGATGTGATCACGACAGTTATGCTGGTATCTCCATCCCTCTAGGTGACAGTGGACAAACTTAAAACATTTGCAAATATGCAGAGAAGACCCCACACCCCCAATAAAACAAAACAAAAACAGAACCCTCTGGGATTAATTGTACACAAACACAGGTTCAAAGAATCGTATTTGACCTGCAAGTTACAGCCCCATAAATCTACATACACTGTATGTTGAATCTGACATTCAGTATGAAAGATGATGAAAGGGGAAGTAATCTTCGGGAAGAAGCTTTCATCTCGTTTCCTTTTAAAAGGTTTTTTTTTTTTTTTTTTGCTGTATCGTAACCTAGAAACAGCTGCACAGCCAAAGGAAGCCAAGGAAATTAACTTATCAAATGTAGCACTTTCGGTTATGTCTGTGCTACAGGGATGACGTAAAGTGATGAGCCTGGCAAGCAAACATTATTAATCCCCTAACTGGGTACGACTCAAATCGATGTATGGTTTGAAATGTTCAGAAAGGAAAAGATTTCATCCTTTAATCCAGGACCATCAGGAGGATACCAGATGTGTTCTGACGCTGTTTTCCCTTCCTGATCTTAATACTTTAATATCAGCCCATACCAAGTTCCCCTTTGATCCCAGTGGAAATAAAGAAATGACACATCGCTGTAAATTGTTCATATCATTTGATCGTTTATGTGATAAAAGTTCATTTTTAGAGAAAATAAATGTAGGTAAATGATTCATTGATGAGCGTAGCTGCAAACACCTGAAGCGCACTTTTTTTGGTGTTTTTTTCTCTAAGCAGTATCTGAGGCGAACGCGATACTGATATCAGAATTGGAACAATGCCACTCGAAGCAAACGTCGTGAAACTTTGAACTGGGAACACCTCCCTTTCCATCTGGGCTGCATTCTTCTACGCAGGATTTCAAAAGGCCAGACGCCAAGGTTGTATCATCTTAACCGCGATTTGGCAGCATCCCTCGGATCTATCGCGAGCATGTCTCTCGCATGCAAAATGTGAAATGCGATCCGTGTGAAATCCTTCCTTCTCCGTATGTTTTTCAACTGCAGCAATGGCATAAAGTGAGCGGTAATCCCTGTCCTCCATTTGTCATCTCTGCTAACAGCTCAATTGAGACGGTACATTTACATACCTCCTTTACTCTTGTACAGTGTAGTTCTCATATCACGATGACTCTGCAGGATTGATTCCAGGTCCTGTGTGTGTGTGTGTGTGTGTGCATGCATTTGTGTTTTGAACTTAAAAACTTGGAAAGGAAGCTTGTTAAAGAGGGGGGGGGGGGGGGGGGGGGGGGAACATGTGATACAATAAAATGATGTGTTTTATGCCCACTGGCACACGGATATAAGCAGAGCAGCGAGCACACGGGAATCCATTAGTGGAACCCGATTATCTCCTGGCTCTGAAATTAATTAAGTGAGTGTAGAGCAGAGATTGTGAGCATGTGTATTGTGTGTGTGTGTGTGAGAGAGAGAGAGAGAGGGGGGGGGAAATCTGGTTGTCCTTATCTTTTTTTTTTTTTTTTTTAAATCCTCTGCTGCAGTGTAAGGCAGATGGGGGTGGGAGGTGCGTGATTTGTACAGTATATTCCAGTACAAGGCCTGAAAATTGCTGTTATTAAAGTGGACGAGGGGGTTTAAACAGGGACTTTGTGACTCACCATTATCATATAATCTTACGCCATAACTCAAATGTGCTTCCTATTCTCATGCTCTTTCTTTCCCCTTTCTCCCCGAGGGGGGTTTAAACAGGGACTTTGTGACACACCACTACCAAATAATCTTGCGCCATAACTCAAATGTGCTTCCAATTCTCCTGCTCTTTCCTTTCCCGCTCTCTCCCTCCCTTTCCTTCCTTCCTCTCGGCTGTATGCTTACACAGACCATCAGCATGTCCTGAAACCTTTAGATAAAGGAGGTTTGTTTCAAAGTCTGATATTACTCTACTCCTGCAGCCTCTCTGCTGGAATGCAGTGTTCAGGCTCAGGTTCACACTGAGGGCGTTTATCTCGATAAGCACAGACCTGGTGGACCAAAGCTGAGCGTGTCTTTTTCTGTAGTCCCAACCCTCCCCCTCCTCCCGCTTTTATGAGACAGGGTCACACACAGGTTCAATCATGGTGCGATTGCTTTCTTCAATCAGATTTTCCTCTGAAGCTACAAGCTGCAGTCTTGTTTCGTACTTTGTTGATTAAGAGGGATTTAGAAAATCGATGTGGTTGCCAAATGTTGGTTATTTTCAAAAGCAGGTCTCAGTGGCATCACAATCGATATAAACAAATGATATGAATAAATACAGTTTTTCGGAGCTATTCCTGCTGCAGTTTCTGCTTCTTTACAAACTCTGGTCGTATTAAACAGTTGCAGTACTGTTACCATCACCTGGACTGTTTAATGTCAATGTGTTTGTGTGTGTTTCAGGCTTTCTCCATACTTTTCACACCGTTTCTGCAAAATGAACAGTATCTCAATGGAGATGATGTGCATTTATGCAGATAACAATTTGAATTAAATATATAGGTCAATGGAGTTTCATTTTCAAATAAGTACTGACGAGATGCATCATTTATTCAAGAGGTCAATCTACAGAAGAAAAACAAGTAGCTTGAGGTCGTACAAAATATGCAGATGTTTGTGTATTTGTTAGGATCCTCTTTAGCTGAACCCAAGAGCTCAGCTATTCTTCCTGGGGTCCACAGTTGTGACGATGTCAACTTTGCTTCTTAAAAAGATAATGCTGTTTTTTTTCCCTTTTCATTGACAGGACATGGACTGAACGATGATTGGGTTAATTGACAGACGAACGCGTTGTTTGCAGCCCTGATCAGGACGTCTCTCGTGTTTAGAAACTGTGACGTCGTTCAATTCCTGTTTCGAATTGTCAGCACAAATAAAGAGGAAAACATTTCAGAGTTCATCTACCGTATCGCATTCGTGCCAAAATAATTCATGAAAATGGAACACTGTCAAAAGCCGACCTGCTCATTGTCGTGCAACAATGACTTATGATGTAAAAAGACCCTGAAGTGTAAGGCACGGACAGACAGCTAACACGGGGGAATCTCTCTGATATTTGTATCATCCCTCATCAGCTAACGTTATATTACCCATCCCCATATGGGATACTATGATGTCAAAAATATGATGAACTGTGATATTATCCAAAATGCGTAGGTGTGCCACAAAAAAACCCCAATAAAAACATAGACTTAAAATATGATATGGAGTCTAGACTTACCCTGCTTCACGAATGTTAGACTACATGGTATAAAGCTGTTGTTCCTGTCGTCTCTCATGTGTGACCTATTTTATGAGGAAAGCTGCCCAGTGTGTCAATTAGTTTAAATGCTTTGGGTGCTGAGAGGTAAGTGCTATCACAGCTGAGACACCTGCACGGCCATGACTGAAACTTGACATACGTGACGACCTGGTAGCAGTGTCAACAGGGGATGCTGAACATGGATATCTCCGTTAAAAATTGCTCTGGCTCTAATTCAGAGCACTGTTTGGAAATTCAATTTACAAGCGTGATTATATTTTGATTTGACATTGTCCGAATGCACCCGCAAATTAAAATATGACACCATCAAAGGAGAGATCAAAGCCAATTTGTCCAATTCGAACATCTCAGCTGAACGAATTAGGAGCAAATTAAAGGATGCTGACAGTTTTATAAAGACTAATACCATGGTTTAATCCAGCAAAGCAACCCTCTCGGAGTAATCTTCACTGTAAACCTTCATGGGCAGGTCTTCTTGTATGAGGCTAAAGCCTGTTTCTCAGCATAGCAGTAATCCCACTAAGGCTCTTAGAGAAGTGAAATTATTTCAGAATGAAAGGAGAGGCTTTATGACTGTTAAAGATCCTACAGTGCGAGATGGCTAATAAATAAACATCTCACTAAAATCCTCTGAAATTGGAAAAGTCTAAATTAACACACTGGATGCTCCGTGCTCAATGTGAGGTAAACTGAGGAGCCGGTTGGTTTACTTTTCATTTCAAGGTGGGAAAGTACATTTGACCTGCTGGGACTTCATGACTCATCCTCCCTCCTTCCTCCCGATCCTCCTCCTCCTCCTTCACACAGCAACTCCGACACACCAACCTGCTCCTACCTACACACAATTCACTGTTCTAAAGTCCATGTCTGGTGTCTCTCAAAGTGGGGGGGGGGGGGAGATGACACATAATTGAAAAGCTTTTGAAAATGAAAGGTCGCCTCTGTCAGATTGTGCATCTGCTGTACAGTTGTGACCAGACAGGATGAAGGTGGGAGCAGCTGGTGGCCTATTGATCTGCTGCTCTGTACAAGAGACTTTCAGTATCTCCTCTCCAGCTATTGATGGAGACAGATGCCAATAGGTTGACCCCCACATCTCATTAGTATCCTCCGGATGGCACTGCGTGTCCAATGATTTATCAAAGTCAACCCCACCTCTTGGACCTGCACATGTCTTTTTAAGACATCATGTCTTAAAAAGACACAAATTAAAGGAGACTATCCTCTGCAATTTAAAAAAAAAAAAATCTTCTGTGTACTTTCATAAAGATGGAGTAGAGATAGAATATGCATGACTCCATCCTGTCCCAGCACTCCTCATAAGCAAGGATGCAAACTGATCTCCTTTGACAAGGCCAGACGGGATGCAGAGAGAGATGGGATCTGATCTCCATCCTCCTTCCACAGAGCAAAAAAAAAAAAAAAAAGGCCTGTGTGACATTTTTCATACAGGCCCAGACTTGACGCAGCGAGTCTAAATACAGTAAACCACAGCCTCTTTCTTGCGTGTTCTGAGAGTGAACTTCCACTCATATCTCAGAGAAATTATCCGCAATTTAATTCCCATCATTATCGTTGGATTTTTGTGGACATTGTGCGTCATGACTCTTGCTGACACAGGGACGGTGCTTGGAGGATGCGTTCAAAAATTAAACCTGCCCCAGATAAGGATGCGTGTCACAATGGTGAAGATACAGCAAACTGTATTCGTGGCGTGTCTAATCACGACATAAAGTAGGCTCAAAAGCAGCATTTGGTCCGATGATGAGTCAAAGTTAAAGCGAAATCTCAATGCGCCATCGTTACATTTGATTCTTACCTCGACATGTTCCCACGCGCAGTAGGACAAAACAGCCATCAATATAGGTATTGCGGTATGTCCCATTTTCTCGCCTCCTTTTGTCTCCTTTTATCGCGAAGTTGCTGTGGTTAAATATGTGACACCAACATACGCTGTCTTGTTACATCAGCTGAGGTGGTGGACACTGCGTTCGTCCTGCGATATCTCCTGCTGCGACTGCGTCCTGCTCGCTCGTGCCAACGGGTCCTCTCTCCAATGGCAGCCTGGGATTTTCTGAGGATGAAGTCTGACAGAACCAAGCCCTGTTTCTGCGGTTATTTAGCACAGGCTGCACGAATAGCGTCCACGTTGTGGCTTGGTGAAGAGTGGCATCTGGTGGTCGGAGTTGGAGAATGCAACGAAGCGTCGTCTGCTGGGTTAAAAAAAATAAAAAAAATAATCGTTTTTTTTTTTATAGGGAAAATCCACTTGAAAAAAACAAAACAGACAGAGTTCATTGTGTTCCCAAGATGACTTTTTTGGTGGTGAAAAACAGCATTTTAAAGGTACTCAGACCATAAATAAATCCAGTAAGACGTGAAATAAAGAGGCTGTAGGACTACTGCTTGGTATTTATTGTGGCCTTCATTAATGTTGTTATTGATTTCATTGTATTATAACGTTTTGATGTTAAAAATGTCCATTAAAAAAATTATAGAGGACAAATCAGAACATACCAGGCTTAGAAACATGTAAAGCTCCAAAGGGTTAGGTCACCCACAGAGACAAGACGAAATCAGCTCGACTTGCAAACTTAATTTCCGAAAAAAAGTCACTAAAATAAACAATTAATCCGTCAATAAAGAACATAAATACCTTACTTGAATTGTGATGTTCGTGATAAAAGGTCCCACAAACCGATGTGGATGAAATAGCACTATACAGGTTGTGAGGAAAGTTAAAACTACGAAATCCTCATGTTTATATATTTATTTTAAGACACATTTTCACTGAGATGTAACTCAGTCTTTAATTGTTTTAAATCGGAAACATTTCGTCTTAGCTGCAAAGCATGTTGCTTTTCACATCCGCAAACGGTCAGTAGGGGGAACACGAGGTTCGAAAAAAAGAAAACATTTTCCTTCACGTCTGCTGCAGGAAAAACACACACACACACGCACGCGCGCGCGCACACACACACTATTAAAATGAGTACATTTTGTAGTATCCTGACCTTTTATTAAACATGGGAAAACACGTTTTCAGGAGCAAACTGTATTGTTTAAATGTGACAGAGCATAGAACAGTGTTACACTTAACATGCACTGCAATTCAGACATCTACTAAATCCCATGAGGACATCGACAAATTCCCTCAGAAAGCGCGCCACAATGGTGGACTTTTTATTATGAACAGGGCTACTTTTCGAAAACTTGAAGTCATTTAAAGTACTACCAAGACTCGCCTGGGAGAGGCAGCATTGTGCCGCAAGGCTTCAAGACTTGTTGGTCATTCAAAAGAGGAAGAACAGAAGAGCAGCAGGTGATCTGGGCGTGGCTGAAAGTTTAAGGAAAAGGTCTATTCAGGTGTTTCCAAAAGTCGATGACAGGAAGGACAATTTAACTTAAATAGCCTACTGTTGATGTTTTCTCATTTTGCATATTTTTCACATTTTTTATTTACTGTTTTGAAATACTTACAAATTCAGGATCCATAACTTTGCATCCAGAACGAGGGACACGAGGAGTTTTTGGAGTGTGTTTGGAATATGCATTCCGCCAGATATGATTACGACGTAAGTCACCTTCTGCCTTTTGCCTATCACTATCCTAAGTATACACACAATTACAGTGTTATTTGACCGCTTCAGAAAAGTGGCACCGAGGCCTTGAGTTATTTTTCTCCACTGCGTCCTGCTGCGATTTGACATTCTGTGCTTGTTTAGGCCTTAAATAACTACTTGACAACACCTGACAAATTATGCAGTCTGTTGGTATGTGATCATCTCACTGATCTCACTGATACTGGTGTTGAAGTGTAACATTTATTATGTCTTAATGAGGGACTGGACGGCGAAAACTTCACGTTTGTTGACACTGTCACAGACTATTGATAGCAGCTATGAATTCATAACTTAGGTCCTTTTTAACAACAGTACAGACCTAGAAAACCTCAGCCAGGCTCTGTGTCAGGATTAACTGTTGATATTTATCCCATTTACTGGGAGAACTTTTTTTCACATTTGATGATGGCTGACTGCTATTTTCCTTTTTTTTTTTTTTTTTTTTTAAAAATTCCAAATATTCACAATAAAGATGATCAGCGACATTGAGGAGCTGTGTAGTCTCATTATTATCCCTCGTCTGTCATCCCCCACAGAAAGGTGTGGTTCGCTGCAGCAACACAACTGCCAACATCCAGTCACATTTAAGTAGTTAACAGTTGACTCTCCACAGGCTTCAGTCATTGTGATCATAAATAATTACAAGCATTCTACATCTTAATCAAACGTATTAAAATATGATTGATTCGGGAACACGCGTTAAAGGTTGTGTTGAGAAATCTAAAGCAGAAAAACAAGTTGCCTCAGTGGTTAACCATGGATTGAGATGGGCTCCAACAAGTTCACAAAACTCTGATGCTTTATGCAAGGCAACATTTAAAGTAGCTGGGATTTTAAGAATTAATTGGATGTGAAATCTGCAGAAAGCTTTTTTTCCCCTCTAACCTGTAGGTCAAATTTTCCTGGAGCATACATAGATTATGTAAATTTCCATCATACACTTCTTGTTCCTACATAATTCAGTCTTGTTTTAGACGCGTAAACAACCAGCACAGAATGTGGGCAGGAAATAGTGTCGGGCAGCCAAAGGTGAACTTCACTCTGAAAAGGGATTCATTAATGGTTACAAGGGTTTGGTCATTGCTGCTGAGACTCACACGCTCTTCCCTCGATTATTTGAGGGGGGTAGTTGGAGAGTATGCATAGCATGCATAGCAGTGTGTTAATATGAAGTGCTAGTTACCATCCTGAGCACTGCAGAAGTGCCCTTGAGCAAGGCACCACACACCCAACCCCAGCAACTCAGGAGCGCCAACTGTGGGCAGTCCCCCTCACTCTGACATCTTTCCATTGGTGCATGTTGTTAGGATACAGTTTGTGCATGCATTTGTGCTTCAGCCTGTGTGTAGAGTGTAAAATTGAATTTCCTCTTGCAGGATTAATCATAGATCTACTTCTTCTTCTGAGTGCAGGATGACTCATCAGACATTTGAAACGTTTTGCAGGAAGAAAAAATACAGTTATTTGAAGTGAAAAAAAAACAAACCCAAGTAATGCTTTTATTAAAATATATTTGTCAGATAAATGAACATTTAACACAGCAACTGGACTTCGACTGCACCGATGGATGCATTCAAACAAAGTGATAAACCATGGAATGAGTTTAGTCTTTGACAATGTGCAGTGATATTTAATCTCACAAGATTTCAGACACTATGAGTACACTATGAAGCAACATCCCTTCACTGCTAAATGTCTGCTTGGGGCTACTGTCAGTGAGAAGGTAGTTTAGGGTTTTTTTGGGGTTTTTTTTGGAAAAGTGAAATAAGTCAGAGAACAATGAATAGCATTGATTGACTTTTCTATTTGATTGGACCTTTTAGCTGCAGGCTCCGGTCTGGATTGTTTGGACAAGACACGTCTCTGAGCTTTTAAAGAGAATCTCCACCAACCTTCACATCTGTTTGTGGGGAAAAAAGTTGTTTAAGGCCTGTTGGGGATCAGCAGGGAGATGAGGTCTGATTAATTTGCCCCAAGTGATGTCGCTTGAGGCAGCATCAGTTGGGGCTTTTGACTGCGAGTTTGAAATTTGGAAAACAAATCTTGTCAGTGTGGAGTTTGACAAAAGTGAGTGTACTAATAGCCCCCTCCCCAGCAGCGCTTGAAGCTAGCAACTTGAGGCTATGTTAGCCGCTATCAGCAATCAACACACCTGGATCTCTGTCAGCTGTCAAGTTGCATTGTGGGTAACGTAGTCAGGTTGTTGAAAAGAATATGAATACTTGGAATTAACTTTTTAATTTCTCTGATTCAACTCAATTCGTTTTGATCATTTTTTAAACTGCGTTAAGTTAAAGGGTGTTTAGGGGCTGCAATTCTCCATGCGTTGAGCTGTAGCTCTGACTGTTTGGTCTCTGGTTGTTATGTGCAAGTACACTGTGGAAGTGCATTGTGAGACAGTCAACTGCCATATTTGGAGACTAAATAAGAAAGAACGATAAAAGTATTTATTACTTTTATGCTTCCGTTGAGGTTTTATGGCACACAGCACTTTATATTGCAAAATATTTATGACTGACACAATATAACAGGCTAAAAGAAACGTGTTTAGTCTAAAATCAGATTCCTTATTTTAAGCAGACATAATACCAAACGAATAAAAAATGAAAAGGAGAAATAAAGAATCACTAGGTTTTAGAACTGAAATCAAACTTGAGCACTTTAATATAATTCTTGTTTGTTTTAAAGCGTTCTATACATCAATCTGACCCTGACCTTATTTACTTGTTTCTTATGTGGTGCCATGCTTTTTGAGTTTGTTTTTGCGTCCTTAAATGTTTAATTATTAAAGATTGATGTTTTATTTATTGAGCATTGAAACATCTTGGCAGTATCGCAGGTTCAATTTAATCACTAACAGATAAAGTAACTTGGTCTTCTTGCCTTGTAAAACCAAAACTGCAATTGTTTTTATTAATTAATATTTTGTCAAAAACAACAACAACAACAACAAAGAATCAGGGCTCAAAAAGACAGAGGGGCCCATGGCTCTGTCATTGATCCTGCTTTAGCTGCAGAAGTTTTGAAATGTTGAAAACACACTAAAACCTGTGCTGTTTATTTAAACATGTACCACTGCCGATCCAAGTTTTTTGATATGATAAACGAAAAACTAAAGACGTTGAAAACCGAGGAAAGTCTGTTAACAGAGATGTTCAACATTACAAGGACATGAAAAACAGTGCAGAGCAGCTCAACATGTATGAATATCAGCGTGTTCACAAACAACTGTGCACCAATACACGCAGTAATTGATTTAATACAGTTACAGCCAAGATCTGTTTTGCAAGATGTACACATCTGAAAGCTTCTCTCTCTCTCTCTCTCTCTCTCTCTCTCTCTCTTGTTGTCTCTTGTTGTCTCTTGTTGTCTCTTGCTGTCTCTTGCTGTCTCTTGCTCGCCCATCTTGCGCTCCCTTTTTGAATGAGGTATCTATTGTGTTATACCAGTGTTTTTGGTTTGGAGTTGCTAACTTTATTTGTTTTTGTTTTTGTTTTTTTGTGCCAGTGTGACACTAGGAAAGGTTTTCTGTGTGTTTGAATAATGGGATGTGTCTAGTTGAAGACACAAAAATAAAGCTGATATGAGATCTGGAATGAACAAAAAAAAAAAACAGTGTTAAACAGGACCAACCATTGAATTATGAAGTAGAACTCTGCTTTAGGAAGACCTGCTGTTTCTCCTCTGTAACCACACCTCACAGCAGTTTCTTCATACGAGTAAAACTGGTTAGACTTCTTAGTGAGACACCACTGCACCAATCTTAAAGCCTTCTCTGCAGCCTGTTCTTGTTGAACATTACCAGTTTGGGATATTTTATGTTCTGTGTTGACAGACAGTAATACCTCTTGTTAAACAGCATGCAGAACACTAGTCAGCCAGTATTTAATAAAAAAGCTATACTTAGTCTAACAATGAGATAGTCTTTCTTTTTGGAGTAGAAAATTGGATATGATGAAGAGCATGTAATGGCTTTATTAGGCCATGATCAGGGTGGGCTGAGACCCCGGAGCGCTTGCTGACCCCCATCTCTAATGATTTTCCTCATTTGGGCCTATGATTGCTGTTTGAGATTCCTATTAGAAAGCATGAGTGGAGGCCCAAGCCGGGTAAGAATAGGCCTTAATTGCCATGAGTTATCATCTAGACTCGTGTAATTGAGCCCCCATCTTAAGGGGCAGCACATCTGACAAATTGATTTAATACCAAAGTGATTCTCCATCCCTAATGGCACTCGGGCTTCTTCAGGCATTGAATTCATTGTGTGTTGATTACTAAGCGGTCTGAAACCTTTCTCTCAGCCCGCCCACTCGAGAGAGCCCAATAACAGACACACAAACGCACACATGAAGACGCAAACACACACACACTCTGAAGCAACAAGCCCATAATTTCGACAAGGTACCATGTAGATATTATGCAATTCTTTAATTCATGTGTGTGTTCATGAGGGAATGGTGTGGGAGCTCTGTCACATTTACTGAGCAGGTTTTACCGGTTTTGTTGACATATAGTAGTCTGAACATACTGCCTGTTTGAACCTGAATTAGGTTAAGGTATTTCACAAAACTCTTCTCATTTTAAATCGGGTCAAAGTTCATATTGATATTTTTGTTTATTTTATACAATTCTGCAAATATTCTGTTCAATAAGAAAAAAAACCAAAAAAACCAAACGTGTTTGTAGCAACAGATCAGAATGTGAGTCAGTGATGGATTTATTGAGTCATATAGATTAGTGAGTGTACAGTCTTGCAGTAATGGAAAATTAAATGCTGCCATTACAAAACCCCTGTGTAGATGCTCATCCAGGACCTTTCCTGGGTAAAAGAGTACCAATAATAAGAATAGATTATAAACAGAATATCCTCCTATTTTCTTTCTCATGTTTCAGTAGACATCCTCGCTCCCCTGGCCACCTGACGACACTTACAGTGTCAGTCAGGAAACATTTATGAACGTTAAGTAGAGACAGACCATGGAGAATTCCAGAGGCTTGGCAGTGTTTGCAGATTTGTAACTGTCATTGATGATTGATCTTTAGATGCAATACACCGTGCTTCAATGTTCTCAGTCTAATCAAAGTTCTTGCTGTATGTTTGCTGACTGTTTTTTTTTCTCTCTCGCTTCTTTTTCTGCAGCAGGGTCTTAATGGCCGTCACGGGCATATTGACTTCTCAACAAGCAAGAGAAAGTCGTCAAAGAAGAAGGTCGGCATCGTGATTGGGGTTGTGATGGCGGTTCTAGTCCTTGCAGCTCTAGCGGCGTTCCTCATCTGGCTGTTTGTCTGTGAGTATAGTTTAAACCTGAACTTTTCTGTAAAGGCAATCGACAATAGAACGTAATGTTACACCCTTAACATACTTGGATGAATTAATAAGGACCTTTTTTTTGTTTGTTTTAATATAAATCAACCTAATCCCTGTTGTAATGAAGTAAGAACTTTGAATATTTACATTTCTAACGTCAGTCAATGCCAAGCTGGGCATTACATTAGAGAACGGCAAAGTAGATCATTCCCACGTGTTGTTAAGGCACAGCTCTTTGATATTAAAGTGTAAGAGTGGCTTGTTTTGGACTTGGTAATTTCCCATTAGTGTTAGCCTATTTGACAGCTGCGACATTCTCCTTTTAATAATGCATCGGAGAAAAATGTCACAGAGTCCATGGCACAGCTTCGTACGTCTGATAGAAAGGCCTCTGAAGTCTTGATAAACAGCCTCTTGATTCAACTGGCTGCTTTAATTGCTCTGAGAGCCAAACTGTCTTCTCAGTAAGCGATCACACTTCACAACTTTTAAATAGTGCTCCAAGGCCTGTTTAAAACCCGGAGTCGTCTCTTTCATCAAAAGCAGCCATCATACTGCATTTTGTTGATCAAACACTGAAGTCTTGCCTGCCTCTCTCCTTCAAGTTAAAGACGATGATTCAGAGTCCACCTTAAGTAAGCAGCTCAGCTCTTCTGCTCTGGTCTTCAGTGGACATATGAAGTTAAGCGATGTGCCATATAACCAGAAGCTGGAGGATACCAAGAGCAAGGAATTCGAGGCTTTGGGGGATAAACTGGAGGCGATTGTGAGTATTGTTTGACTTGCAAAAGACAAGACTTTCCTATCCTTGCTATCCTTCCTATCCCTTTCTGGACTATTTTGAGCAGAGTAATACACCCGCCTCTCTTCACTCACTAAGGATTAGTCGTTGTTGTTGTTTGGCGTTGTTGAAATGCATTTTTTTTTATGCCCCTCCTAGTGCACAGAAACTGCTGAAGGCACATTTGCGTGGGTAGAATAAAATGCCGTACATTGCTTCCGTAATTCCCTCAACAGCATCTCCTATTATTGGAGGCAGTGGAGCTGTTTGTAGCACCACTTAGGAGCATGTTTGGATAGCAAAAAAGCATTCACTCAAACACCATCAAGCAAACACTTTCTCAGTGAAAAGCTACTGAGGTGAGGGTGTTAGGTGAGGATTAGAGTGTAAGTGGATGACTGGAATATGAGATGACTAGATAAATGTAGGGGTAAGCTTTATGTTTTGTACGAGGTTTGCACTTTCATACAACTGAAAAGACAGCTTTTGAAGAATACCTTTTAGAAACAAGTCACTTTTGACATGATGCATAAAAACTGTAACATGTGGCTACAGTAAGCAATGCTACAGTAAAGTAGAGATGTTTAAGTACTGATACTGTTATTGGTACCAGGATCAGTAACCAGTGTTGGTACCAGTATCCACGTCATCCTCCGATTCGGCCTTGATTGTCTTATGGTGTATGATGACGAATGTCATAAATCATTAGCCCAAACAAAAAAAAAAAAGTTTTAGCTACTTAATATAATAAAAACATCCCAATTCAGTTCTATAGTGCAGGATTGAATGTTTATAAAACCAAACAACGAAGTCTACACCACCTTCTGTTCTACAAAAGTCAAACCAGAAACACCCCTTGGAATCATAGATCAGGTTTTGAGCTGGTGACACCATTTGTGCTAATGTTTGCTGTCATATCATTATTTGACAGTACACAGTGTTACTGATTACTTTTAATGTAATTTAAAGTTTTTTTTTATGTCAGCTGGCGAAGCTGTGATACTGGTGTCCCACTTCTTACACTTGCCAAAACAAGACTTTCCATGAGTTCAGACTTATAAGATAGTGTTGGTTAGGTTTCCTCTCACTGTTCATCCTCTATTCTTCTTATCTGTAACACATACTGCTGCA
Source organism: Symphodus melops (assembly GCF_947650265.1). Classification (NCBI taxonomy): domain Eukaryota; kingdom Metazoa; phylum Chordata; class Actinopteri; order Labriformes; family Labridae; genus Symphodus; species Symphodus melops. The sequence goes on along the minus strand of NC_136695.1, from coordinate 18,718,449 downwards.
ACAGCTGTCAGTCATGGCGTCAAAACCCTCTTTATAGCCTCAAATAGCGAATTAAAACTAAACAGCCTAGAAAACATTAAGCTCCTGCTATGAACTAGCTTGGTTACAACTAACTATGATGACCAAAACGAAACAATCGAGAAACGAAAATGTGCGCTGTCGTCCTCTATTGGCAGTGTGTTCATATTCAACCTCGAACCCTTTGTCGTCCTCCACCCTCTCCTCCTATGTCTCTCTTTAGCTGTCCTATGATATAAAAACAGATGGTCCCCCATAATTGATGTCTTTTTTTTGTCATTTAATGGTATCAGAGAGGTTCTTGGTATTGGCCAATAATCCAGTACATCTAGAGTTGGTAATTAACAGAAAAAATGGTGCGTCTCTATATTGCAACACACATGCTATAACTTTACTCCCAGTATGTAGCTTCACTTTTCATTTCTATTTTTCTAAAAGTCAGTTAAAAAAAAAAGACTTTTTGATATTTTATTGTATCATGATTGACCAATTAGTCCAGTTAAAAATCCTTTCCCACCATGTAATTCTCTGCTTTCATTTAAAAAAAAAATCATAAATAAAACCTGCTCATTGCCTGCAGTCGGTTTTTTTAACCCTTGTCTCAAAAAGCACTTTGCTCTATAGTTAGATAACACTGCACATGCATAAAATATGGCATTGACCTCAATTAAGGACCACAGAGTATGACTGCAGCCTTGTCTGAAACAGTTCGCAGCTCTCTACAGCCAAAGGCAAGACAGCTAATTGAGAATCCTGTTTCAGTGTGCTTTTCATGGAAGGCAGTTTTTATGTTAACATGCTCATTTTGTGCTTTATCTTTAGGCTGACAAGCACAAATCGTGTACATGCTCTTTTCAATAAAAAGTGCGTTTTCTTCACACAGCTGAAGGAAAACTACAAGAAAGATCCACTCCTTGCTAAATACTACACCAAATCTGTCGTCACTGCATTCAGGTAAAGTCATGGTCTTGAGCCCTGCTTGATTTTTTTTATTTTTTTTATTTTTTTTAAGCAATAGAAAAGAAAGGTCACATTGAAGGGTTGTTGTGTTTGAAGGGAACGTTTTGTTGCATTGACTTCTGTGGGCTTGAAGTCTGAAGAGTGTTGTAATTCTGAGGTTGAGATCGTTGTCTTGTGATTGTGCTGGAGATACAGCCATGCTTATGCCCTTCAAACTTTGAGGATTGTTAAGTTCTGTAAAAATTCTTCTTGAACATTTATAAACTGAGTGGATGTGTCTATTTCTTGCTAATTCTCCAAAGTCAGACTAAATGGCTTCTAACGTTGTTCTTTCCCACTATGCATCCATTTCTTTCTCTCTTTTTTTTTTCTTGCAACAGTGAGGGTGTGAAAGCCTACTACTGGTCCCAATTTGAAATTCCAGTTGAAGACCTGGAGATCATTCCGGAGTTCTCTGAGGAGCGAGTGTTGGAGACACTGGAGAGTGGCATTAAAGAAAGGAGCAGAACAGCAGGCCTTGCAAATATCAGAATCAGTGAGATCACTGCCTCAAGTAGGTGCCAGCGGGAGTCGAGTGGGTGTGACAGAGTTAGGGTTTTTCTTTGAAAAAAGTGTTCAAGAGAGAAACTGTTATAAAGCCATACTGCTGTGTTCTACCTTATAAATGTATGGTGTCAGATAAATGTGATCATGTCACTGCTTCCTCGTGACAACCAACTCCCAAGACAGTGGATAGGGGACATCTCGAGAAACGTTACACCTTACACGTTATTGTGAGAGTCAGCAGCCATAGGGCGGAGGCAGTTGCGAGGCCAAACCATACGAGCAAGCAGGTGTGTAGCCCTGTTTAGTGAACCCAGTATGGTGAATCATATCGGGAGATGAGTGAACCGTTACATCCCTACCTTCAAGTTAAAAAAAAAAAGTAGATAAATTGCTGGATGTTGGTCTTCGTGTTGGGTTTTTCTTCTTTGTTGAATTTATTAGCAGGGTACACTGTGTCACGCTGCGAGACTAAGACCAGACCACTTAAAAAGATCAATGAAGACCAAGAATAAATAAAAAGACCATAAATATTGCTTAAATAATTTAAGTTTTCTTTTAAATAAAAATGACAGAGACAAACAAGGTTGCTGCACTTTTATGTTCAAAACCGCACAATGCAAATACATATTGAATCTTAACAAGTGTGTATATCTGACTTCTTTTGAAAAACAGTATACTGAGAAAAGCCTCATTAACCTGACAAGTCCATAAAAATAAGTGTAAAGAGATGCAGTATTTTTGACTAGAAATTAGATGACTCGGCTTGCTGAGATGTGAGTTTTTGCAGGTGTCTAATGTGCATAATAAGTGTATAGATTTCCAAAACATTCAAGCATCTAACAGCAGCTGTTTCATTCATAAAACTAGCTAAAGATCATCAGATAAACTCTTTATGGTTTGAAGAGCCAAACCAAACCGGGGGGGGGGGGGGGGGGGGGGGGGGGGGGGGGGGCGAATAAAACAAATAAATGAAAGTTATTTGTTGTCTTTCTAACCACAGTAATGAGGTGGGGAAATAGCCTATCATTGGTGGTCTTGACCGTTCTTGATTTAATTCAGTTTCATATACATCACAGATAATATGATGCTTTATCTGTGTAGTGTGTTAATATTTCACTTCAGATTTATTTTGTCTTTTCTGCTGCTCAGTGGGTGAGCGTTGACATGACAACAATGTTTCAGATTCCCTACATTTATACGACCTGGAACACAGCAGTATGATATCCTAACGAAATTTGATCTTCCAACCTGAGCCTGACATTTAGGAAAACAGCAAACATATGAATATATTCAAGTGTCGTCTCTTATCAGCTTTGGTATTCTGTTTGCTTTCTATTTTTATTATAGATAACCTGCTCTGAGCTGTGCTGAGAAGATGATAACGGATAAGCCAGACCTTTCTGCTTTTGCTGCATCTGAGATTGCTCATTTTATGTTGTTTGGACCCTGTAATGATATTAGCTGGGCTTTGGCCTGGCTTGAGACAGCCATTTTTCTTCTTTCTGTCTTCTCAGCATTCACATTGCATTTGTCCACATCCTGGCCACCAGCCAAGTGTTGGCACCTGTGACTCAGTGGTTGTGGTGCTCTTTAAAAGATTTCTATGGGTATGATTTGATGTTACTGTCTAATACAGTTAGACAGAGATGTATGGCTTCCTGCTGTAGGGCAAGGTGAGATGAAGCAGAAAGAGCTGCACAGCATCACCAGTTCCCTTAACCGCGGGGAAATGGGACAGAAAATGTGCAAGCTAAATATTTTGGGGTTGTGTATCAAATTCTATCAGCATCCCAATGTTGGAGACCCATTCTTACCTTTCCACCTATTTCTCTCTCTCTCTCTCTCTCTCTCTCTCTCTCTCTCTCTCTCTCTCTCTCTCTCTCTCTCTCTCTCTCTCTCTCTCTCTCTCCCCCTCTCTCTCTCTCTCTCTCTCCCCCTCCCTCTCTCTCTCTCTCTCCCCCCTCCCTCTCTCTCTCTAGTGACAGATCCTCGAATGGCCAGGAACCCCAGAGCCAGTGAGTATGGCTTGTCCCATTTCAATCACCTGCAGTTGTAATTTTCCAGCTGGCTAAATGTACACTCTCACACTCATGCCGGTCTATAACGAATGGCTGGTCCAGCCTGTGTCGTACATGTGCTGCTCCACTCAGATATGGAGAACTTTGTATCAGGCCAGAGCCAGCCAGACACTTTTCTTTGTCGCTGTCTGGAGATTCATAACTCTGGGATGATTAGACTATGTTACTACATTACCACAGTAGCCGTTTTAGTCTTACATTTCCCCTTCTCTACATAAAGCTATCGTATAAAGACTGGACAAACTTGTACTTAAAGAAAAGCAATCAATTAGATCTTTAAATAAAATGTATTTATGAAATGATAAAATAAGCTATGAACTACTGATTCTTGGTCACATCACAATTCTCACTGAAAAATGTTGTGATTCCCAGAGGAGTGTTTCTTCCGCTTGGAGGCTAATGAAAAGCCGCAGACATTTTCATCGCCAAATTACCCCAAGAACTACCCCTCCAAATCTCGGTGCCAGTGGCAGATTCGAGCTGCAGAAGACAAAGCCATATTTGTCACTTTCCCTACCTTCAACATCGAGGATGACTGCTCCGATGACTTTGTCTCCATATATGACTCTTTGAGTCCAGATGATTCTCAAGCCATCACCGAGTAAGTCCTAGTGAATGTGAATTTCTAGAGGGGTGGGAAACATGGCACAAAGTCATACTGGAGACATTTTGAAGTAAACCTTTTGTGAAAGGACCAGGTTAAACCATAAAACTATTGGATTGATGTACTATGCATCTTTACAGGTATGTATCTGCTCCTTGGAAGAATTGTATTCTGAAGTAAACGAGTCAAGTGACGTGTATTTTCTCCTTTCGTAATCATAGTGACACCAGTCACGTATAAACTGAGATGGCAGGGTTTGTTTGATGGGCTTAACCAACATATGTCCCAATTTTTTAGCCTTGGGGTTATGAGAGAGGGAAAATGTAGTTCTTTATCATTTCCAGATCATAAACTACAAGGATTCACTTTGAATTTCACTGAAATGTTGCGAAGGGATTTTCGGAGTAAAATCAGTTTTAAAGTGGTCGGGGAAATATGTTTTACTTGATGCTTTCACCGGATTTCTGGTAACTGTTCTCTGATTTTCTTCTTCTGTTTTTTTGGCCCTGAAGCCTTTAGTGCTGCATGTGCCATTTTATTGTTAACTTTTGAGACCTCAGTGAGATTGAGTTGGCTCAAAAAGACTTCTCCTTTCAAATCTGTGATGGGTGCCAACCTGAGTCCTGCTAAACCACTGAGTGTAATTGCAATGAGTCTACAGGGGGGGGCTACAATTCTGATACTACAAGCTCCTGATTCTACAATCAGTTGTAGCTGCAGGCAATTTAAAACTCAGAAAGCATTGCCAAACAAATGTGCATTACCAAGTGATGCATAACATTTTTATAAAGCTATTGAGCGATCTGCGTTATCCAAGGTGACATGGGGTTTATGAGAGCCATAATATAATACTCTGTAATGACATTATTCTACTGGAGGTAGATGTATTGCTGCTCTTGCAGTGTCATTTACACCTCCCTTGCTTTGCCGGCAGCATTGCTGAAACTTTTTTTTGCTAATGCATCTAATCTTTGACTTTGAAACTCCGCCGAAGCAATTTTTATCTAGCGCTGGCACATCTCTGCTTATTTATCTCGTTTTCTACCTCTTGCTGCTTACAGTATCTATTGATTCGTTTTTCATTTTTTTCTCTTCTTAAAATATTTCAACTTGTTTGCTGAATAGATGTTTATCACTCCTGACTAAAGACAATAACAGTGTTTTAAGTTAAGTATTGCACATCCTTCGCTAAAACCAAAGGTGATTCAGTTAAAATCAGACATTGTGCTTACTCTTCATGATTGTTTCTACTACTGTACGTTCATCAGGGAAACAGCCTTTTTACTGGTTCTCTAACACAACCTGATACATTCACCATCTTTCTTGTTTATCAACAGGAAGTGTGGTCAGAGGCCGCCCTCGAACCCCCTCGAGGTGTCTTCATCTGGGAATATCATGCTGATTAACCTGATTACTGACGGTTTTGTGCAGAAGCCTGGATTTAGAGCAGATTATAGTGCCATCCCCAAGTCTAAAGGTAGCATTGATCCTGTCAACGTTTCTTATCGTCAGCTTCCCAACTTCAGTGTTTTGCAACAGTTAACTTTGATTTGTTTAATCGTGTTTATACTTAATTCATCACAAATAAATGTTTTTAATGTATTTTGTTTTCAGTTCATAGCTGCGGTGGTGATCTCAGTAAAAGTTCAGGAGTCTTCACCTCCCCTCTTCACCCCAGTTTTTATCCTCCTGCTGTGGACTGCAAGTGGACCATCAAGGTTTGCATCACTGCTCCTCTCCCAGGCCCCCTCCTCCTCCCTTAAACCCCTCCATCCTCCATCCTCCATCCTCCTCCTCCTCCTCCTCCATCCTTAGTCTGCCATGAAAGAAATGCTGAGGCAGCACTGTAGAAGCCAAGCTGTTCAGTACCTCTTCTATCTTCATCTGTCAGAGCACTGTTGCTGCCGCAGCTCTAGCTGGGCTGCGGTATTTTGTGTGTTTGAGTTTTGTGCTGTTGTGTGTGTGTGTGTGTGTGTGTGTGTGTGTGTATGCATGTTTACCCATGGTCTCTTTGGTTGTGTAGCCTTCACACTAGCTACAGACACGTGCCTTCGTGTGTGGCTGGATGAGTGATATGCATGGTCAATTTTATGAGCCAATCAGGTCCTTCATTGTGTTTCAGGTCCCTGCTGGGAAGTTGGTGCGGCTAAAGTTCAACATGTTTCGCATGAAGGAGCCCGGTGTGGACATCCGTGTGTGTCACAAAGACTATGTGGAGCTTATGGGCAACAAGTAAGACATCAACTCATTTAAATGGCGAAAACTAAATAATATTTGAGCAGTGTATGGTAAACATCCATCATTGTTCAGAATGTGTACAGTTTCCTAAGCAATTACTCACCTTTTTGCCCTCTACACGTTCACTCAAATTAAAAAACGTTTGATGATGAAACTGAACTTGCTTCTTCTCTTGTTGCTCATGTTTCTTTCACTTTTAGACATAATTAGTGTTGTTGCTCTTCTATCTTATCTCGGCAACGACTACTATCACAACAGGGAGCTAAGAATTGTAAAACATAATAATAATAAAACTATACTACTAAATAGTAATTTAATTTGTATTCCATGTTTTAATCAAGTAGCACATAGCATAAAAGAACCTGCAACAAGTATCCAGCCATACATTTTCTTCTGCTTATTCGAGGCATTCTCTGGCCAGAGGGGATATGTTCAATTACATGCAAAAAAAACTTTATTGGGGGCGGGGGGAGGCGATTCTAAGGCACATAGAGCAGTAAGTGAACAACAGTGCAGGTAAACTAAAATCAGGAGTTGAGGAGCTGGACAGCCCTGGGGACGAAGGTTGCTCTTCTCCTCTGTTTCCTGCAGCAGGGACAGTGAAGCCGGCATCCTCAAACGCAGGGAAGAGGGCGTGTGAGGGGTCCTGCATGATCCGACCTGCTCACCTGAGTGTCTGCTGCTCGTAGATGGTAGACAGAGTCCTGAGAGGAATTCCAATGATCTTAGAGCAGACTTTGACCGTGCTCTGCAGGCGGTATATAATCTAAATTAACCCAGAGAACTTTGGGTCTGCCCCAGGGTATCCTCCCAGTTGGGTGTGCCTCCATACCTCCAAAGGGAGGCAAACAGGAGTAATCTTAAGATACACAAACTACCTCAACTGGCTGTTTTAGATGCAGAGGAGTAGCAGCTCTACTCTGAGCTCCCCCCGAATGTCTGAGCTCCTCAACCTGTCCCTAAGGCTGAGCCCCCCACCCCCCAGAGGAAACTCATTTTTGCCGTTTGTATCCGCTATCTTGTTTTTAAGATTCAAGATTTTCATTTGTCACATACAGATGTGCAGTGAAATTACACAAGTTACAGAAGGCCATGCAACAATAACAATAAACAATTTAGTCACTTGACTTTTTTTTTTTCAGAATACAAAACAATACACATATATACTGGAAAATAGAATATAATGTAAAAAATAAAAAGGAGTTATTTTTTCGGGCACTAACTATAGCTCATCTCCATAAGTAAGAGTTGGACATTTTTGACTGGTAAACGAGGGCATTGTCTTCAGGCTCAGCTCCAGTTTTACCATAACAGTTCAGAACAATGGCCGCATTGCTGCCGCTGCTGAGCCAATCTGCCTGTCAGTCTAAATTAAAATCTGGGTTTTGCATTTGCACGTGTCATGGGAACAAATAAGAATAGTTTGCAGGAAAAATCTCAATTAATAAATAAAGGACAGGTTTAATTGCAGTGAGAGACTTAAAAATAAGCCTGAATTTCTTCTGAACTTTGGTTTTGTGTCTCAGGTATTGTGGAGAAATGTCCTCTTTGGCTCTAACCAGCAAGTCCAACGTCCTCGAGGTGAACTTTCACTCCGATGAGTCGTACACTGACAAAGGCTTCAGTGCAGAGTACAGCGCCTACGATCCTGCAAATCGTGAGTTTATAGTCTGATCTGGCACGCACACTTGCTTGACAATTTGCAAGATTGCCGTGAAATGTTGTGTCGTGACAGTGACACTCATAGCCTGCCATTACAGGCGAGACGCAGGGAGTAACTGTTGTCTGGGAGACCACCAGGCGCTGGCTGACTGACAGTCAAATAGAGCTGTTTAGGGATAGAGGCTTAGAAACTGCAGCAGGGAAACTCAAGAGCCAGACTAATCACCAGAGAGCTCGTTTATTGGGTCCATTTTATTTGCCAGTGTCTGTCAGGAGCACTCCACTTTCAATACCCTCCACTCTTTATGTTGTCTCCCAGTTTGAGCGAAATGGATTTATAATTGCTCTGATCAACAGGGACAAGCAGTGGCAACATGATGGATGCTGCAAACATACACTGTCATTCCCTCTTGCTCAATCTGTCAGCATGGTCTTTATTTCCATTTATTCTCTGCTTTTTGATCAGCTTGTCCCGGAATGTTCGCCTGTGCTTCCGGCATCTGCATTTCCAAAGATCAAAAGTGTGATGGCTGGAACGACTGTGGTGATATGAGTGACGAGATGAAGTGCAGTAAGTTCCCTCTCGACCCATCCACACATCCTCTGTCTTTCTCTAATCTAAATTTTTCATCCTCTTGAAAAAAGCCTCATCCCTGCTTGCTTTTAAAGGAGCAGATCTTGCCAAGAAGTGGCTCTTCAGATCAATACCACTCTCATAACTCATTACCTGTAATTGCATTTTTTTGTTTTTAAACATGATCCCAAGTCCTGTAAGAGTTTTACAGAAATCCAGTATTAGGGGGTGGGCAGTTGGGAGATTGGGGGTCGCTACTGGGTCTTCCTTCTTCTTTATTATTTCTTTTTTTTTTATTATCACTGGAATATGCCGGTATTGTTGTCTGATTGTTGTACCCGTTTATGTTTATAAACAATAAAAAAAAATACCACTCTCATAACTTAGCCCATTAAATACATTATCTGGCTTCAGCCTGCAGCCCGTTAGCTTAGCATAACGCCTGGATACAGCCTTACTGGGACAACTAGCTAGGCTTTAGTACAAAATCACAAAATCTAGCAAGTAAAAACAAAGATCATGCGATTTATTGAGAGTAATGTAACAATGTTTGCCTGGTGCAATGATTGATTTCATTTTGAGGTTGCCAAGCTTTGAAAGTTTGTTATTGTGGATATTAAAGTTATATCCTCAAACACAACCCCCTGTAAAACTTCAGCTTCTATTTTTAGGAAGCACTTAGCAACTTTAATGTGGCACAGAAGACAGATTTTCTAACCTTTACAAAAGAGCAAGATAAGCGCTTTCCTTTCCAAGCTATGCTAGCATTCTTCAAATTTGCCCTCCAAACTTGAAACAAATGGGTTGTATCAATTTTCCTTTTGAAGTATTTGAAATCAGTAGAATTAAAATATTTATTAGTAGTGGCATTATGTCTTTAAGACTACCCCTGTTATGTTTTTTTATGAGCCAGGCTTGCAGTTTTCTGTTATTAGGATAGAGGGCAAGTTTTTTTTCTTTTGAAGTGCATGTGTGAACAAGCAGCTCAAGTGGATTACAGGGTCAGACTGCCTGAAATTGTATTTTATATTTTCACGGGTGACATATTAACCCTTCAAACCTTAGAGTGTGGCCTATTTTTCCAAGCAAGCAGTTCATATTTTGTGTAGCATTTTAAATATTCAGTGATTAATGTTGCAGAAGAACATTAGAGAATAAGATTAGAACATCTCTTTTATGTCATTTTTCTGAACAGCTCTCTAATGTTTATTACCATTCTGTTACCTTAGAGTGTGGTGAGGACCAGTTTTCCTGTGGGAATGGTCTGTGCAAACCTAAACTCTGGGTGTGTGATCGGGTCAACGACTGCGGAGACGGCAGTGATGAGAAACAATGCGGTAAGTGTTTTGTTCTTAAAGCGCTCTTTAGGGGATACAAAGCTCTATCTAATGCTAGGCTAATCATGCTAACATTAAAGGCACTTCATTGCTAATGCTCTGGTCAGTGACTTGGGCTGTGTGCAGTCATTATTGTATCAGTAATGGGGTTTGTTTGAGGCCTCGCCCAATTTGCTGAGCATTCATCCAGACCCTTAATAATGTGTAATACTCACAGGGGAGAGTGGAGTCCGATGCTAATGTCGCCACGGCTTTGCCGCTAATGTCTTCATGAAAGTTATTAGCTTGTCCATTCCTCATTTAAATGTTCATCTTTTTTGTTATAATTTCCTCATGACCATGATCCATTGCCTTCAGGTTGTGAGGAAAACGAGTGGCGCTGTGGCGATGGAGTTTGTATGCCTTCGGATGTTGTGTGCGACAAAAAGAAGGACTGCGAAGACGGAAGCGACGAGGCCTCTTGTATAACATGTAAGTGGTTACTCTTATTCTCTTTCCAGCCACTTAGGCATTTAAATGAAACCTCACCAGAGTGGTTTGAAAGCATGCACCTCAAAACATTAAGCAATTAACCTTCATCCACGGCTCAGAAAAGAGTAAGGTATTGCAAAAATGCTACAGTAAAGACTTCATTTATTATTCAGAGCAATTTTCACAGTTAATAGTATTTGATCATTACTTCTACTCTCTACTTCACACTTTAACAATTTCCTTTTTGCTCACATACTTGCTTTCACGCACACACAGGGTACTCTTGGATTTCCTCTTGATTTTCACTTCTGTGAATAAAGAGGGGTATTAGGCCTCAACCCCAATCAATACCCCCAATCAATGCAATCTGCTCCTCAATCACTTTGCATTGTGCCTTCAAAGCTCACTTTAAAGCCTCGCTGATTGCGTAGTCTCTTTACTCCTTCAGACTAGCATTGCTCTAACACTTTGATTGAAATATATGTGCTATGTGTGTTTTGATGCCGTGACCTGTCTCTGCCCGGCTAAAGCTCCAGGTATCTGCTCCGACTTCAGCTTCAAGTGTGAGAACAAAGAATGTGTCAACAGGTTGAACGCCGAATGTGACCGAGTCAACGACTGCTCTGATAACTCGGACGAAAAAGGCTGTGGTGAGTTTTTTTTTCTCTCTCTCTCTCGCTCTCTCTCTCTCTCTCTAACTCCACCTCACAAATTTCAGGTTTTACATTTTTTTCCTTAAACAGCTAAAAGTGGATCTAATCTTTTCAGTGTCATTCAAATAGATTACAGAAGAGCCGGTTGAGCTGCATGTTGGGCTGTCTGTTAGAAAAGAGCCTGAGGCCTTGACTGCTTTATTTATTTCATTCTCCTTTGAAAGAAGCTCTTGTCATCTCTGAAGTTTTCATTTTTTCACAGTTTCAGCCTCAGGGTGTGTCTGAGCTTTTTTTATTTTTTATTTTTTTTATTTTTTTGGATCAGCTAATATGCCAGGGTGTCTTAGTAGGATTGTAATGAACCATAGTAGCACTCAAGCCAAGACTGATATCATGATGGCTTCAAGTAAGCTAAATCTGATTTCTCAACTGGTTGTTAACACCCGTAATTCAATGCTCCTCCATTCTCTTTATGTTCTGTTTTTATTGCCAGATTGTGGCACAAGGCCATACAAGCTGAAGCGCATCGTGGGAGGGCAAAACGCCGAGCTAGGGGAGTGGCCGTGGCAGGTCAGCCTTCATTTTCTCACCGATGGGCACGTTTGTGGCGCATCGATCATATCAGAGAGGTGGCTCCTTTCTGCTTCACACTGCTTCGTCACCAGCAGCCCATCGTAAGTCACAGCTGAAGCATCCATAACACAGCTGGACTATACTCGACACATCATGAAACAGTCCTTCTCTTATGTTTCGTTTGGGGAAAAAACGTTATTGCTTTGCTCCAAATGTTATTATTCGTCAAGTTATTTACATTTTATTATAACTCATTATGCAATACTCTAATGCACTTTCTGCTGAAGAATAGTAGAACTCTGCACAACAGAGGACCATTTATATGAATATTGCAAAGTCTGAAAATTAGCCCCTGATGATGCAGTTAATTCAGAAAAACCTTGGGGGGGCTACATTTACATCTCATCTATTAAAAACAGGAAGCTGTAATAATAAGAGTAGCCTGTAGGTGGAACACTTACCATGCTGTTAGTCAGGGAATGTGTGCATTTTCTCAGATTTTCAGTTGCTGTTGATATTTTCTGTACACACCATAATTTAATTTGTAAGCATTTTCTAGACTGGACATTCCAGCCCCCAAATTATTTATATTTTTACAGTCACTGCTCATCATAAAAAAAGGCAAATGTTTTTTTGTTTTTTTAACATGTCATGAAAATGGAATGAAACCCAGCAGAATTACAATGTGGCATACCCTGCCTTTGCTGCTAAAAGGGTTTGCAGTAACTGTTAGAGAAAGTATGGTGTTGCTTTCTAACACTCTAACCTTTAAGCTGCATACGCTTCAGGCCTATTTGGTTTGGAATCGTATTAGATTCGACACATGGTCATGACATTGCATCCCTCCATCCTGGTGCTTGCGTGTACAAAAACATAACCTTTCCCTCTATGATCTTACCACAGGTACCATGTTCCATCCAACTGGCAGAGCTACAGCGGCATGCAGGACCAGTACAAGCAGGATGGCGTACAGCGGCGCACATTGAAGAGGATCATCTCCCACCCAGATTACAACCAGATGACCTTTGACTATGACATCGCGCTGCTGGAGCTCAGTGAGCCGCTGGAGTTCAAAAACACCATCCAACCCATCTGCCTCCCCGCATCCTCCCACATCTTCCCTTCGGGCATGTCCTGCTGGGTCACAGGCTGGGGCGCGCTTCGAGAAGGAGGTATTATACGCTAGCAGAACTGTAGTGGGTTTTTTCACTGTAACTGATTATCAGACACATTTTGAATATTAATTTTGTTATTCCTCAATTACGGGTGATCCACGATCCAACTTTGTTTTTCCTTTTTCGCGTACCCATCTCACATCATAATGAAGACGTACCACTCCTCCCCCATCCTTCACAAAATTAGCTATTCATCTCTGTCCTTTATCTTTATTCCCTGCCTGCTTCCTTCTTCTTCTTCTCCCTCCCTTCATCTCTTTCTCACTTCATCCTGTCTTCTTTCTTTCCTTTAATGTCCCTCCAATTTCTTTATCTCTTCCATCATGACACACTTCTTTTCTGCTCAACCCAACGTTCCTTTCTTCCTCTCATCCTTTTCTAATCTGCTCTATTCCATTAAGCCTTCTTCCATATCCATATATCAAGACAGACGTCTGCTCTCCTGGGAAGCCTCTTAAGGCTTCATTAGCTAACACTAATCCAGCCCATTAACACCTTTGATGTTGGTGACGAACACAGAGGTCATGTGGCGGAGTACTGACCCCTTTGTCTTGCTCTCTCAGGTCAAAAGGCACAGCTGCTGCAGAAGGCGTCGGTGAAAATTATCAATGACACGGTGTGTAATGTGGTCACCGAGGGCCAAGTCACCTCCAGGATGCTCTGCAGCGGATTCTTGGCCGGAGGAGTCGATGCATGTCAGGTGAGACTGTGCTATGTTTCCCATCCACAGGGCGGAATATAGATTTCCACCACATATAGGTTTTCACACCTTATCAAGCTCTCATATATCATAGCAATTCCACTCTGCCTGTCATCACCAGGGAGACTCCGGAGGTCCACTGGTGTGTTTTGAAGAAAGTGGGAAGTGGTTCCAGGCCGGCATCGTGAGCTGGGGTGAGGGCTGCGCTCGTCGGAACAAGCCCGGTGTCTACTCGCGCCTCACCAAGCTGAGAGAGTGGATCAGGCAGGAGACGGGGGTTTGAGGATGATGTAAAGAGCAAAGAGGGATTCAGAGCAACATAAAAAAAACTTTCTGGAGAAGGACCATTTGAGTCTGAATCAGGTCAAGTGTCCCAAAGCGTTGTCCTTTAAGCAGCATGGACTCAGGTACTTGTGTGGAAACACTTTATTTGGTTGCCAATTCCCTTCGAACACCCCTTTTTTTACTCACTTTCACACACACATGCAGACGTACACTCGATTTTTAAACTACACCTACTCATATTTTTGTATGTCATTGTTTGCCAACACTGTATAGTCTTACTGTGCCTCCATAGATATCAACATTTCACAAGTTATAATTACCCTATTTGATGAACTATGCATGAACTCTTAATTTTTACAATATCATTTTATGAATATGGATTATGGATTTTAACTCTTTCAAGGTTCTTTTATGGTTATTTTCAGCCTTTGCAAGCCGTTTGTGTTTTTCTGAACAGGTGCCATTAACTGTGGTGAAAGTTGCACTTTGCTTATGCTGTATATAGTTTAAATAGCTATTCATATGGGGTTTTATTTTTCATTTGTCGAACAATGAGACCACTTTGAGCACATTGGCTTCCGACTATTGTTTCTATCTGATTATTTGTGATTATTTTCCAAAGCATAGTGAGCTAAAGATTGAGACCGGCCACTAGTGTTCATTTATATCTGTTATTAATTAAAGACATCAACTTGTAGGGACATCTACTGAGAGTTGAAATAAAGACAAAAAAAATGGTTTTAAAAAAGAGGACATTTTAATATTATACTTAAGTGAATGAAAACCAGGAGCAGCCAGGAAGGTGGGAACGACACTAATCAATTTAAAGGCCTGTGAGCTGTTTGGAAAATGGCCAGCAGTAATGCTAAGTACTCCAGATTTGCAGGCAGAAAACTCCAGCATGGTCCCTGAAGATGGATCTGAATAAAAGACTGGGCTGTTGCTGAGGTTGTTTTAAGTTGTTGTTGATCTGAAGCTGGGTCCTCAATCAGTATTTCTCTGGCATGTTTTCACGTGCTGACTGGCCTTGACTGCTCTGTGAATGAGTGTCTGAAATGTTATATTCAAGAGGGAGGATTAGATCCAAGTGGCTTTGGTAAACTCAGGCTGATGGGGGGTCTTCAGTAGAACACACCTGAAGGCCAAAACAAACCAATACAGGTTGCATAATTTGCCAGAGCAATGCAGTGATTTTTTTCTCCCCTTTTCAAGTTTACATCTTTGGTCCCCACTTAATCAAATTGTAAATCTGAGATTTGAAGGGGTGCTTACTTTACTCTTTATAACTGACCTAACCTGAAAATAATCTTTCCTGGATAAACAAACCAAAGATTTGCACAAGTATTATTTATTTTAAAGAAAAAAAGATTTTAACAATATTGCTTCACTGATATGTTTGTTCTCTTGATGGAGGTGAATGTGAATTTTTCAGAAATAAAGAGAAATACAAAACTCCTGATGTATATATTCCCAAGCATTCCACAACATTGTTTGGATGTTAGACATTTTTATTGTTGAAACTTTTTTTTAGATTTCTTTGTAAATTTATGTTTTTAAGAGTTCATAATAAACATCTTACATCAGAATCCTCAGTACCTAATTGCATCACCTGTATTATTTGTCTCAGGCGAGGCCTGGCTTTGTATTGTGTTTTGCATGATAAGTTGGTGTCTTGTGAGACCTTGTCCCCTCATCACAGTAGAATTGTAATGAGCATGTACTTCTCCTCCCTGTCGCGAGCAGCACATCTACCTGGGGAACAGAGGTGACAAGATGAACTCGTACTGTCAAATAATACCTGCCTCTGTCACAGCTCCATCCTATTACCCTACAAGACCGACATGTCGACTTCAGGAGGATACAAGTACAGTGGGGGGTTCTAACTCATCTGTCTTCATTAAAGCAGCGCTCCACTTGGGGAATAGAAAAATCAACAAAGACAGTGCTGCTAATTTATGTATTCATCATTGTTGCTTCATGGGAAGCTTTGTTTGGTGCTGTTTCTTGTGCCCAATGATGCTGCTCAGTATTCTGGTTCATTCTCAAGATTCACACCAGCCGGATCTTTATCGGAAATGGTTTTATTTAAATATAAATATGTGTACAAAGGTACAAGCAACTCATTTTTAGCAAATAAAATTCTTAATACATTATTAAAAGAATAAACAAACAAATGGCAATTAGTTGTGTTTCCAAAAAAAAGCATAGTAACTGCATTCAATGATTGATGAACAACTCAGAGAAGAAAATCTGTGGACCAAAAAAAGTCAACCAAGATAGATACATATGTATATAAAGATACTTTACAATAGAGCAGCTTACACGCTGTACATTAAGGCTTATATAAAATATAAAAATAAAGTCAAGCGATGATGTTTGCCTCCTCACTTTAAGTGACATTTGTTCTCTCATCAGGCTGCCTGGAAACAGCTTTGTAGACAAATGGCAGTACAGGCCTCCATACTGAAACATCCAGGTATTGGAATGTGACCGGGCCAGGTGTTGAAATGAATGTCTCCAACATGAAATGGACATGAGTATAAACGCTGAAGAGTTTCACTAGACACATCATTTGCATGCAACAGAGAGAAGGTATGGGCTCAGCCATTTGTACAGATACTTAGTGTTTCAGGGTAGTACTGTTTTTTGTAAACATATTGAGACTATTTGATTGAGTTGTAAAACTTGAGAGTGGATGGCCCACATGGGCTGCTTAAAACATCTCTCCCTTGCTGACGTTGACGCCGTATTCAAGTTTTTTTCTTTTTAGTTCAAGATTGCCACCTTTTCTTACCACCACTTTTTTGATTGTTGTGGCAATAGCCTACTTTTCATTTTACAATCAGCGATCACAGCAGAAAACAGTACCAGGGGTTCGACAGTAGTTTTCAACCTCAGCCCCTGTTTTTCACCCTTTAAAATAACCATCTTTGGGTTGACATGGCCTCGCCTTGTCCATCTTGGTACAACACACGGTTAACATAAAGACCTCCATTGAAATGAAGGTTAAAACACACATTCTCTCCATATCTTCTTTTTCTCCACTGGTAAGCAACACTTCTAAGTCCAATGTGTTAGGCTTATAATCAGAAGAAGCTCCAGGAATACAGGTCAGGCCAGAAGTATTCCTTCGCTGATTAGATTCTTCTTATAGTACAGTGCCTGTAGCACTTGTTGGTCAGTAGAGCTAGCCTGTTGTGCAGAAAAGTTTGTCTGTCTCTGTGGATAGCTTGGTCTTATGTTGATGAAAGAGACACAAATGTGCTTAGAATTCCTTCGCATGCCAACAAAACACCAAATGACAGACAAATATAGGCTGTTTTTTTACTCAATTATGTCTTGCTTGTCATGTGTTCCTTCAAAAAATTTTAGCGTTTCGCATTGACACAAAGTAAACTCTGGAAGGCAGGTAAACAGCTACCCCAATCATTTTGGCCACCCAAATTCAGGAGATTCCTTTGAATTTTGTCATTCTCAAACTTACAGAGTATCTCCACAGGTTTGGGTGGTCATTATGTAGAGATAACCTACAAGAGGTATCACACTGTAATCATTAGTTTGACTTGAACATCACAATCTGCTGAACTCTCCAGCTCAGGAGCTCCACAGTTAGCATTAGCATAGATCCCATGAACCATCACAACAAACGAAGGATGGCGAATCCATAACTCAAATCTCATGATTTCCTCTTAATACTTTCCAATGTGTCCTTTAAGGACCATCCAAGGGAAGAAAGTCTCTGTTCATGTTAGTCCAGCCACATATATGTGAAGCTGACAATGGCTATCTACTCACTGTTCCTGCACTTTTCTTTATCCATGTTTGTCCTATCAGACATGCGTCTGCATCCGCTGTGAGGGCCGTCCATAGTCAGACTGCTGCGAGGACACTTGTGAGGAGGCATAAGAGAAGCGAGACGAGCTGGACACCTTGCTTGCCTGATCTGATTGGTCGTATGCATCCACTTTCTCGTAGGAAGAGGGCTTAACATAGCTGGTGAAGGCGCGACCGTAGGTAGCAGGCAGGTAGGCAGAGCCACCGTAGTTGGGATCAGTGGGATAGTTGCCGGCGGGCTGGGCAGGCTGCTGCTGGGCTGCTTGCTGCTGTTCGTATGCGGTTCTGCCCGCTGTGGTTGTGGCATATCGGTGATTGAAGTCATAGACGCGAGGCTGAGTGCCGTGCTGACCATAAATTGGGCTTGGGGAGGGCAGCTGGGATGGGGTGTAGACTGGCCGTGCATTGGGTACGTATTCAGAAAATCCACTACTACGGATGTGGCGGTCCTCATGGCCTCGGACATTGTAGTAGCCATTGGTGGGGTCCTATGAGAAGCACAAAGGAGTTTTGTTTTATGTATGCTGGAAAAACAATAATGGGTTCTTTCTTCTTTTTTTGTTCCTTCAAATTAGTATATTTTTCAGTTTTACCTTGATGTCTGATCTCTCATCCTCCTCCTCTTCCAGGAGGTCACTGTGTTCTGTGCGTGACGTCCCAGGAGACTCGCTGCTGTTCGGAGCCTGAGGGAAGATCAAGCATATTGGATGAATTACCATGATGAATAACCACTTCAACAAGAATAAACCAAATTAAAGTGTTACATTGCCGGGTAAACATGAATTCTCCCTAACCCTCAAGAGAGATAAATGTCACACAAACAAAGAAATGAGGAACAAAAAAATTTACCATGGGCTCTTTGACATCCTCCTCATCATCGTTGCCACGTGTAGCGTTGTGATCGCTGTGAACAATCTGAACTCTGATGTCACTCTTGGAGAGACGGGTGCACCTTTTGCCTAAGGGAATGAAAAGAAAAGAAACTTTACTTGACTTTTCCAGATATCAAAATGTATCTTTAATACATGGTAAACTGGCACGAAACAGTTCAAGTTTTCAGCTCATACATTGCAAAAAACCTTAATGTGTTAAGATAAGAGTTGGCTGTTGACCCTCGCACCCATACTGACCGTTGAGCTCACCTTTGCCAGTGTGCCTGCAGCACAGGGAGACCAGAGTGATGACACAGATAAGCAGGACACAGCCCCCACCGACAGCTCCACCAACAATTATCAGCAAAGGCAGGGCTTCTGTAACGGGGACAGTAATACCAGATAAGTATGGCGTATTGAGTAGGGGGGTAGATGGTTGTCAAGAGAAAAGAATGGATGAAATAAGAAGTTGTGGAGTATAAGTGTCAGTGTCAAGAAAGAGCAGATCAGAGATAAAAAAAAAAAAGAAAAGAAAAGAGATCCATTCATTTGTCCTGCTAATCCCAGAGACTTCAGCGCCTATATAAATTCAACTTCAGTAAGCCCTGTCCTGCTCACCGCCAGCGTATGCTCATGCGGGCAACTCGCAGCCTGCCGATTGTCTCTAATCTCTCTGAAAGAAGGGTAACAAGGCCTGACATGCAATGAAGCAACAGACAGTAATCTAATTAGAGATTCCAGGAGATATCGCTGCCCATTTCTCCAGAGACCCCTCTCTGCTACGTTGATGTAAATTACTGGCGAGGACCTTATTTTTGGTGTCGGCTGCAACAAAGTCTTTCACTACTTTTAGTAAGGGGAAAAACTTCAGCCCTATTTTACTTTCCCTTAAAGGGGCTGCAGTCTGAGCAGCTGAACTTGGCTCTGGGATATTGATAGAGAATATGAGTCCAACCACAGACACATGGGGCTTCCTCTAATTGACTTTTGTCCCCAATCAATATCTACGGTATGGGGCAAACATATTCATTAAAGGAACCATCTGCTGATTAAATCATATCGATTTGGGGTAGCATAATTAAGATAAGCACAAGAGAGGAGCTTTCACCTAATCTGGCCCCTTTCACTGGGAGGAGTGTTCACTATAACTTTTGTAGAGGGCTCTGTTGGTTTGGGAGGAAATGGCTTAATTTCAGTGCTTACCTTGTTCCTTCAGAGTGACCAGGGCTGTGCCAGTGCCGAAGCGGTTCCAAGCTGTGCAGTTGTAGCGCAGCTGGAAATCCTGAGCCAGTGTCTCGGACAGCACCAGAGAAGACACGACGCCGTGGTCGCTGGTTACTGTCTGCACTGAGTAACGACCAGAAGAACCAGAAGATAGGCTCATGTCCCCAAAGGTCCACACCTGTGGAGAGCATAACAAACAGGGTCTAAGTCTAGGGGCATGTCCAGACAGGGGGGGTCAAAACTGGAGCACTGTCACAAGGGTTGCATGTGCACATGTCTGAAGCACCTACCATTTCTGTATCGGATATTTTTAACTACATTAATTCGTAAAATAAAAGATTTTAATATCTCTGTATATTATTTGAATTAAAAAAATTCAAATCTTTAATGTTCCATTCTTTAACGACTGAAATATAAGATATATCATCAAACTCATAGTACAAAGTACCAAAAGCCTTGAAGCGGCAGTTAGTCAATCGTGGTTTAAGATTATGTCGTGGCAGGGGGGCGGCAATTATATTTCATGGGGAGGATGCCACAACAGTTCAACCCCCCAAACACACCTGATGAAGTAACTTTTCTATGAAAAAGCTCTTAAAGCAGAGGCCTGTGTAACTGTTTATCCTTAGATCCGTTCCTGCCGCTGACTGAACATGAGTTTCCCCGTTCATTCTACTTTCTTTGTGTCGACCCTGACAGTGCTCCGCAGCTGACACAGCTTACAGGCTCATGTTTAAGCTGCCTCCCACGTCTGCCCTGCAGGTGAGGCCTAAGGAGGGTTAGGTATCTGCACTATGAAATAAGGCTCCTCTCCCCTGTCTCTAGCAAAAGGGCCAGCAGGGCACCTGTCTCTCACTCCTCCTCACACCCTAATTATCCTCTCCCAGCCCAACATACGTTCAGCAGTTCAACAGGGTCAGCTGAGTGATGCCTCTCAGGCCGCTAATTGAATGCGGTTGGCTGAAACCTGCAGGAAGCTGGTCTCCCACATCTCCTTTAACTCCACCATCCTCTCTAGTCAATGTCTGAGCAATTACAGCTGTGAATATATGTGTGTGTGTGTGTGTGTGTGTGTGTGTGTGTGTGTGTGTGTGTGTGTGTGTGTGTGTGTGTTTGTTAGCCTGTGAGGTGGAGCTGTGAGGGTGTAAAGGTGTGAAGGTGAGGTCAGGAGTAAAACTACTCTGAGTGAGCCATCTCATGAGCGTGTGGCTGGGAGGGACTTGTGTAAAAATAAGTGGATGACAAAGAAAGCAAAAAAAAAAGAGGATTACTTACAATTTTATCAGGCAGGGGACTGCTGCCCACCCGACATTCCAGCTTGCCCTTGGAGTGCTTGACAGCATGCTGCGTGGCGTCCGCTGTGATGATAGGAGGGCCTGGTGTGAAGAAGAGGGAAAAAAAGAAAAATGGTATTCTGTATTACTGATCAATACCACAATGTCAAATATTAATTTTGATGCTTTTAGAGATCAACACATATCAAGCAAAGCTATTTACTCACCATTTACAGTCAGAGTGACATCTCTTTCTGCAACTCCAATCCGAGGTACAATAGCCTTGCAGGTGTACGTTCCAGCGTCCTCCTGGGTAACAGCCTTCAGCTGCAAGGTGTTACCATTACTGAGCACCTAGTGAGAAAATCAGCGACATAAAATAAAGTGTGTTATTTTAAGAAGGATCCAGAACAAGAGCAAAGAGGCAGACAAAAAGGAGACAGGGACCTTTATCAGTCTCCCCCCCCCCCCCCCCCCCCCCTCACTGCAGAGGCAGTGCAGAGGTGGGCTGACCACTGTAACAAATGCTGCTGGTTTGAATTTAATTTAATTGTGAAGAGCTTTAATCACAGCATTAAGCTCTCCAGCCGACACCCAGTGACCGTGCGGCTGGGGAGATTGTTGTAATTAAACAGTGGGGACCGAAACAGAGCACACTCCGGTGTGAGTGGGCCCCAGCCTTTTTTGAGCCGCTACACTCACTCACTCCTCAGCTCATTGATCCTGTCATTCCATCAAGCTGTGATTAATCCATTTATCCCTTCTCTCTCCACCTCCTCCATCTCCACAACCCCTGCTATCACTCTCTCCGATTTTTATTTCAACACACTTATGGAGTAACCCAATTAATCCATTACTGGTGGCAGTGTGGGGGGGATAGTTGCTGTTGGTGGATTAGAAAAATGCCTGCACGGTTCCCTCAGAGGGGCTGAAAGCATTCACTCTTAGAGATGACAGCATCCCTAACGCCATCCCGCAGGCACATTCTTTACTAGGGGGGTGTTTTTCTCCAACATCGCCCAAGAAATTACATTATGAGTGAAGATCCTGTGGGATGTACCTACTGATGGTGTTTACGCTCAGACTTTTACCAGGATGATGTGAAGCGAATGTAGAAATGTCCCATTTGTTTCACCTGTGAAATTAACTTTGGGGAAATGGGTACTCAAGTCAGGCCTCTTTAATGATAAAGATGCCGTGCTAAAAGTTGCAGCACATGTTGTAATTGTCATCCACACTTTGATCACAGGTTGTCTGATTGATTGATTGATTGATTGATTGATTGATTGATTGATTGATTGATAGATTGATAGGTTGATTGATTGATTGATTGTACCAAGGATCACAACAGTATTTCATGTGCCCCGATGGTGCTATATGAATCAGTCAGTGGACAGTTTCTGCCGGAGGCTTTAGCCCTCAGGGAGCATACAGAGAGGTGTTGAAGATTCAGCTGGAAAAAACGAATGTGTTGGGGGAAGTAAAGTGTGAAGGATTCATGCCTCAAGGCCATGTGTGAATGTTTCTCTCTGGAGGGGGGGGGGGGGGGGGGGGGGGGGTGTTGAGGCATAGTGTTTAAGCTTCACCTTCCCAACCAAGATAAAGTTGTGACTTGTATTTGTCGCCTTACCACACTGGAGCCATGCTTTGTCCAGGCCAGGGTCAGAGGAGGGTTTCCAGTCCAAGCACAAGTAAAGGCTGCATCCATTCCTATATCCACTGTCATTGGCTTCGGCTCAGACAGCAGTCTGGGGCCAACTAGGGTGAAGCAGCACAGACAACCGATTACAATCAATAAGAAAGTGCTTTTAAAACAACAGAAAGAACCCCAGTACACTGAAGGAATTGTTAGCCTAAAGTTCACTCACATTGGACATCGACTAGAGTGCTGACATTGGTGCTGCCAACCGAGTTGGACACCTCACAGGAGACCGGGTCTGTGAAATAGGAGTAGTCCACCGTCACCTCAAGGCTGTCCCCGTTTGCTTCAGAGATGGGAACGCCTCCTTTCGACCACCTGGGACGGATGAATAATCTCATTATACAGCTGCATTAGTTCGGGGAAGGTACTTAGCCATGCGTATCAAAGTGGCTATTAGCTGATTCATGGTTTATGCCAATCACTATCAAACACTGCCAATCAAGCAGACCATTTAACCAAGTGAATCTACCGAAACACTATCACGCTTGCACTGCTTTTTGAATGAGAACTGTCCTCTGGTTTTCATGTTTGCTGGCTGTATTATGTGCATGCTGGCAAAGGGTGAAACATTGAGATTAAACAGAGGACAGATACCTGTATCCGGTGATTTCAGGGTTGGCTGAAGCAGAGCAGATGAAGAGAACCTTAGCTCCCTCGGCCACAGTCTGAGGCTGTACTGATAGAGTCACTGAAGGAGGGTCTGTGAGGAGGAAAACCTTACTGTTATAAACATGTATGGACTTAATGGATTTCGTAATCTTATTGGTACCCTTCCCTTTTAACTTGAAAAAAACTAAATGTGTTGCTGCAGGTTAATGCACAAAGAAGCCTTTTGCTGCAGAGCCAAATGATATTGTGTATAGTCTGATGCGGGGACACTTACGCTGGACATTGATTGTAACGGATGTCTGTCGTCCAGCAGGGGCAGCAGGGTTAAGGACCCTGCAGGTGTAGGTGCGCCCTGAGTCGCTGTCCTCAGGGACAATTGGAAGCATACTAACAGCAGCCTCCCTCTTTCCATCTTCCAATGGTATCTGTAGATTTGCAAAATACAGCAGGATAACTGTTAAACAGCGATAGAAGTCAGAGCAACAGTATGCTTTCAAAGAGAGAGACAAACATCCGCTCAATGTCGCACAAGCAAAGCATATTTTGGAATATAGCTATGACACTGCAGGTTTGATTTTTTTTTCATGTGTTTGGCATTAAACTTGCCATCCTGTTCCATGACATTGCAGTTAAATCATATATTTTACGATGCAGCAGGGGATATTGTGCTGTTCCCACATTTCTGAGAGTGTTCCCCGTCAGCGCTCTTGTTTGTCATCATCTTTTAAATCTATTTACTGCTCAAAAGAATCAATACGCCTAAGTGAGGAAAGGTGTAGATTCTGAGGATATGGCTCACTGCTCTCTCTCTCTCTCTCTCTCTCTCTCTCTCTCTCTCTCTCTCTCTCTCTCTCTACCACTCTTCCTCTCTCACACACAAAGAAAAAAAAACTGTGATGGCTCAGGTGCCTGTGTGAGTGTTTTTTGGGCGGTGATATTGAGAAAAAAAGTGTCACACATTTGATAAAAAAGCAAGGGCAAGCTGAGCCGTTTCCCTGGGCAGCCAAATCAATGGACACAGGCTTTCACTTTCTCAGCCGGACACAAAAAAAGCATTTTTATGCTAGATCAAATCACATCACTCCCCGTCACCACCCCTCACGCGGACAGATCTTTCTCTTGCCCCAGCCTCACTTCTTAATGTTGTAAAATCTCTCTTTTTTTCCACGATGCTCAATCTCACTACATCAGTCTTTATTCTTTTCCCCCCATATTCCTCCTTGCCTCTCCCTCCTCCCCCCTCCGATCTCACTGCAGGCTCTAGCCTCCTTAAATGTAGCGTTTAGCGTCGTTTAGCGTGGCCAGAGAGCATGAAAAATGTGACACTTTCCCAGCCATGGCCAGCTTACGCTCCGGCGCATCCCCATTGTGTTTCTGCATTGTTGTGGGTGATTTCTTCTCTGCAGAAACTCTACTGTATGAAACACTCATGCCTGTCTGAGCTTTGGCATGCTCCAGTTATGCTGTAGTGTCGCTGCATTAGCGAGCAAAAGGGGATGGAGGGGGTTTGTGAAAGAGAGGGGGGTGGTGAGGCAGAGTAGGGGGAGGAGGTGGGGTGGGAGTAGGGGGGTCAGGCGTGAGTGAAAATGGGAGGGGGACTGCAGAGGGTGAGCGGACAAATAGTGTGAGAGAAGGTTGGCGATAGGGTAAAAAAAACTGAAAACACTGAAGAAGGAAAAGAAAAAGAGGGAGGAATGAAAAAGGGGACTTTATACCATAAGAGAAGATATTTCTGTTTTGAATAGTTTTGCAATTATCTCTTCCTCCCGTTATGTTTTGTGTATATCGTGTGGGTGTTAGTGATTGAATGATAGCGCCGTGCATAAGATCTGTTCTCGCCGTACCTTAGAATAAATCGCAGACTCCATGACCTCTCCATCTCTGTACCAGGTGATCTCAGCAGCAGGTTTGGCTCCTGAGGCTCTGCAGGTAAGGTTGTGTGGTGTGTGGGCCTTAAGACGAACAACAGGGCCACCCTCCACCACTGGGTCTGAAGGAGGAACTGTAAAACACAACAAACAAAAAAAAAAAAAAAATCTCATTACGGCTCCAGGCCAGAACAGAGCCACAAAGAAGTTGTTCTGATATTGAGTTTGCTGTTGCTCTTAGCCCAGCATCAATATATCGCAGCAGCAATAGAAGCAAACAACATCTTTTTAAGGCCATGTGTTGGTTTAACAAGGTGTCGTTTCAGACAGGAGAAAATAGCAAGAACAGTTGTCATTTGGAAAAAAAACATGCACTCAACTATTATTTATTTCCTTCCTTGGGACTTGCATTATTACTCTATTTGCTCTTATTGTTGCAGAGTGATGTTTCAACTGAATTGCTTATTTGTTCATTTATTTGCATGGTTTCGCACGCACCACTGGCAAGCCAAGCATGCCACCCCTGATGAAGGCGTCTATCTCCCCAACCAATAAGAAAAGGAGTAAACATGGGGTTTGTGCTGGCCTTTTTCGCTCCCTCCACCGAACCAATTTCACTGTGTGTATCTGAATTGTCAGAGGTCCTTCCGCTGCCGCGCCACGGACACTAATGGAATCCGAGTGCTAGGTGATTTTAATTTCCATGCCGATTCCCCTGACTGCACTCCCGCCGTTGACTCCTTTGACTGTGCAGGATTGCTTTGGTCTCATCTGGCCACATTGATTTACACATACACACATAGAGACGTGTGCACACACCTACACGTGTGCAGAAAAAAGCCCCGTTCTCTCTTTAACACCCCTTATGTCTGCACGTAAACAGAAACATACTGCAGGTGTCTAAATGATGCACCTGATTTCATTCAATATGTTGATATTTTTATTGAGTGCATATAATGGTCGTGAATCACAAGCCTACAGTATGTGTTTCTGAGTGTTTTTTTTTTTTTAAATGTAGAAAAGCAATATTATGAACTTTTTCTGCTGCCTCCACACAGGCATCGTTGCTGCTGTGTGTGGGCATGTGATGACCGCGCTGCTTTGTGCTGCTCTGACAGCGACACTAGACACAGAGCAGTGGGCTGATGAACACAGGTGAGCTGTCGGAGTCTATTCATTTAGTTGAAATGTTCTGACATAGCATGATCTCAATCTGCCTGCCTTTTCACGGCAACCCAGTAGCGCTTGTCACCCTGCCTCAATGAACTCTGAATTCACAGCTCAGTGGCAGCAGATTCAAGGACAAATCAAGGCTCTGTGGTGAAAGCTTCTCATTCTGCTGTGGGATAAGCGTCAGCACCATGCCTGTGTTTATTGTAACTCTTAGTGTCCAACTCCACACTTAGCTTAAATATGGACAATGGACAGTACAAATTAATTAAGTGACATTCCATTGTATGCCACCAGATGCCAGCAGTGCTTTGCTGATTCCAATCCTTAAGAGACCTGGCCCTCCTCCTCCACCCCCCCTGCCCTCCTGAATGTCTTTGCGAAGAAGTAGATCACTCACATCATGTTAATGTAAAAACCGCCTTGCAGTTGACAAATGTTGTAGCTCACTGTAAAATGTGCTAACTGTGCAGACCCTGACTTTCGAGCCACTACGCAAGTCATTTGTGACTGCAGCAATCACATTATCTCAGACGTCCACAGTCTTGATTACTGCCACTGAGAGCAGAGGGCTTTCCTTTTTCTTTTCTTTTTTCATGTTCAGTCTCTTGGCTGAGCATTGCTCGGTTTGTATTATATATTCAGGACATGATTTTTATACCAGAAAACTAGATTCATGATGGGTTTATCTGTGAGGGGTAATCAGAGTTTTTTTTTCATGATATGCAAATCACCTGAGAAGTGTTTGATGTCTTTTTTTTTTCCCTCTATGATCATTATGAATGGGATGCTCCTTTTCTGGGCATTGTAGAAAAGGAGTGTTACATGTATGTGTTTGTGTACATATGTCTGTGTTGTGTGACTAAGACACTCCCCTGATTGTTCCCAAGAGCTGCCAGCCTGCAGGCTTTGGCACGAGGGCTAGCTGCGGGGATCATGCATGAGCTGTGTATCTTACCTAGTACAGTGAGCTTGGCTCGGTGGGAGCGCAGTCCTGCCTGTGTAGCCTGACACTCGTACACCGCGTCATCCACCAACTCTGCCGAATCGATCAGCAAGCTGTGCTCGCCTGATAGCGGGTCGCCCATTAAGGAATAGCGCGTCCAGCCTGCGTGAAGCCAGCACAGAGAATAGAGTCAGAGACAAACAAACCAAGCGACAACAAACACATAATGAAGGGACTATAAAATGAACAGACTTGTGCCGTGAACAAAGGCTGGAAAAAACGTGGCAAAGGCACAATTGAAAGCAAAGCAGCACCTCACTGGGCCTGGAATTGAGCCGTTATGTTAGCGGAGCAGCGTGAAGCTCGAAATGCAACACGTGAGAAGGCTTCTGCATGAGGAGTGTGTCCTTTAAACACAGACACAATAAAGATGGGGTGGCTAAGGTCAAGAGGAAGCCTCTCCACCTTCTCTCTAGTCTGCCACACATTTAAATGTCAGTGCGTGACAAAAGCCAATTGATTATCTACCTTCCTACAAGGCCCTTAAAACGCTGAGCAACAAATTAAAGTTCTCTGTGTGCTGCTGTAGCTGACCTGTCTGTGGTACATAGTTCTCTAAACATTAATTTGGGTAAAACTCCAACGTTTGACGGGGAGAGACTTGGTTTCTAATGAGACCTGGCATTGATCGTAGTGAGACGGACACAAAGAGCAATAAACACACAGAAAGCAACAGAGCGAGAGAGAAAAACAGATAATACCTGGTAGATCTCTCTCTCCACCCAGAGCCAGTCCATCTTTTGTCCATTGCACCATTCCCCGGTATCCCACAATGACACAGGGCAGAGTCACCGACTGACCAGATATGACCACCTGGTCCTGGGGCTGCTGGGAGAAATAGGCTGCTTGGGTGGCTGCTGTGAGAAGAGAGAGAGAAAGCATCATGTAAATAAAACATGTCTTAGAATGTAAAGTCGATGCACAATAAGCTCTGAGATTCAAAGGATGCTGCTCATGGCTGATTTCTCTTTCCTGCTTTCATCAGAGAATATAATGTCAGTATATTTCTTGCAGTGATGAAAGATAAAACATCCACTGGAAAGGTTTTGAATAGTGTATAAAATTGAGCATGGCATATGAATCCGAAAGCTTGCTCTCTTGTTCTTATTGGCACTTGCTGAGAGAATGGACATGTGTGACAATATTATTTTTCTCCCCATAAATGTGGCTTCTAAGAGGAAGAGTCAGCTGCACCTCATAACTTATTTAACTCTTTCCTGAGACCATATGGTTCTTTGCTCGCTGACATGAAGCAAACACACTTCCTGGGAGAAAAATATGCCCCTCTTTGACGATGCTTTTTGTAAAAGTGGATGTTAAACAATCAAAACTCCATTAAAACTCCCCAGAGAACTATCCGTTTGAGCCTGCTGAAAGTCAGCAGAGACACCTGCCGCCGTTCCACTGCTGTGTTTAAGCACGGCACGCGGTCTCACCGGATTGGCTGGCCCGCCTTCACACGCATACATAAACACAGTGTGAATATAGATCCACGGTTTCAACTGTTTGTGCCACTATGCTAACGATTGAGCATTACAAACCCTACTGGCAGGGAAAGATGGCAACACTCCAGAGGTAACTAATCCGTAGGGGGAAGGTAGGAGGAGGAGAGGGAGGAAGGAAGGCAGTTGGTTGGTTATCTAAGTGGGGTGTCTGTGAGAGTCGTGAAGAGGACTTAAAAAAACTCATTCTCCTTCTCTTTTTTCTTTGTTGCTTGGTGGAGAATAGAAGGGAAGGGGGACAGAGGCAGATAAAGAGGGTTCTATTCAGGCAGTACTAAGCCCCCCCTGAACTGCTTCTCTTGGTGGGAGCGCTTAAACAGACAGGGTTGCCCCCCCTCCCAGTGAAGAAAGCCGCTGAAAGGAGGGCAACATACGGCGGCCAGAGACGCGCTATTGTCCCCTTGTCCCTCTCTTTTAATAGGCCTCTTCATTTCCAATCAATCCTGCTAAATGCAAGTTTAATAGCTTTTCAATAGCAGCTTTTCCCCTCAGAGGGTAGCTGGGATTTTCTCTCTCTCTCTTTCTCTCACCCCTTTTCTCTTTTCCCCCTGTCTCTTCCCCCACACACATTTCTTGGTCTAATCTGTCCAGTTTTATTTTGGGGAGGGGGTCCAAGGTTGTTGGCAGTGTTTATTCTGCACTCAATTATCCACTTCATCTCGGGGTGCACCACGGACTGAACTCTGCCCCCCTCCTCCTTTGCACCCTCCCTCCTCTGTCGCGCAACAACACAATCAAAGGCGCTAACAGTGAGTACATCAGGAACGTCAGTTTTCCGTGGCTCCAACTGCCCCAAAAGTCTATTCACATGCGCACAAACTCTTGCTTTTCGTCAAGGCCAAAAGAGATGATAATAGATAACTGGGAGGAAACAAAACATCAGACAACAATGCATGTTCGTATACCAATGGTGTCTCCCTGTACATTATTTTAGACCAATTGTTTGAAAAGCTTATTGAGCGCTGGATGCAAACAGGTAGGCTGTATGTGTGTCACGCATTGCGGATCAAAAGAGACCAATTTAAGAGCGTCAATGAGAAGTGAAACATCTCCTAGCTCAGGCTATTAGGTGTTTAGCGAAGGCTGGCATTTTCCCATCATACCTTTAAAAATGCTGTTTTTACAGCCTGCCCCTGCACATTCGGCATTTATGAGCCATCAAGCGTTTTCCTATGCTTCCCCTTGCAGAGTGAGTTAGGGGATTTTCAGCTTTGTACTCACAACAGTTCAAACATTGATTGCAATTAAGTATCTTGCCCGGAGTATCTAAATGTTTACAATGGGTAATAATTCAGCGCATTGGTTGATTGTTCAGATTGATTACATGCATTCAATTGTTTCTCTTTACCTCACCAACATGCAATTTCTCATGCTCACATATGGCAATTAACGCCTTGTGTGCACACGTAGAAACACAGGCGTACAAATATAGAGTGCGGCGTGCTGCAGCGAATGTCTTCACACCATAGGAGTGATTCATTGCTCTCCAGCTCCCTTATTGAAAACGCTCAACAGAACATCTCGACGGGCTAATGACTCATGCCAGATTCCTTTAATTCCTCCTTGCTGAATTAGACAATTCTTTGACGGTGTATTAGCAGCTTAATTACATGAATACATTTCTGACAGAAGGAGAGAGGAAGCAATAGAAAAGGACAAAGAAATGTTGGAGAGGCAGTCAGAAGAAGAGAGGAAATGTGGGTGTAAGGAGGCATGGTCTTGGTGTGCTGCTGTGTCACGTACAAGCATGTACACAAAATCGACAACACAGGAGGGTTCAGGGTTTCAGCAGACTGTTCCAATTAAATCAACTTAGAAGAGAAAGATCCGCATCCCCCTATTTCTGCAGAAGCTGTTACTTTATTTACCATGTCGTCTGAATGTGAATGTTACGCAGGTAAATATGCACAGGGCTGATTAGATTTACCTCGTGTTGTGGGCTTAAAAATAACTTTAAAGGTCGGTAAAATTTAGATTTACAAGTCCTAGCCTTTAAAAAATGCAACATGGACTTGACTTCTTACCTTTGCAGTGTACGTGTGCTTGTCTGTGTGCTTTTCCTTCCCCTAGTAACAAGGTCAAAACACATTTTGATACTTTTTAATCCGGATTTCTCAAAATGGAATATCATTTCACGCCCCTGGATGCACATGGGGCCAAATTGTGTGAGCGAGTGTGTGTGTGTGTGTGTGTGTGTGTGTGTGTGTGTGTGTGCGCGCACGCATGGCATCTCTTCCGAAGTATGCGGGCTCAGTGTGTCTAAAAATATGCCATATATGTTTATGTATCTGAAGGGTGGAGCAGCGTTAATGGGGAAAACAACTTGTGAGGCATATTTAGCTGTCACTTTGACACAGTTGCTCTTTCTGTCACATGGTCGGAGTTAAGTGCAAAAATACAGCTTCTCCGACTTGGACATAACCTATTAAAGGGCTTTGCATGGACTCTGGCACTGAGAGCCCTCTCTCTCCTCCATCTGAAAAGATAGGGATACTTTCACATCGGAAAGGATCAGGAAGGGATGGACAGATGTCAGCAATGATCCGTCCACCATGGGACATCTGCCTTGATAGAATTAGATTGAACCAGCTTCTGTGTGTGTGTGTCTGTGTGTGTGTGTGTGTGTGTGGGTGTGTGTGTACTGCTAACGTATGAGGGTAAAAGCCAGCCATAATGCTAAAGAATGAGAAAGATAATGGTATTGAAGATAACCTTTAGAGGAAATGTGGATCTAATACACAGTGCACTTATTTGTGGTAATCTGTGATACCATTTTTGGTAATCTTACAAAAATAGAAAAAACCTGATTGCAGGTCCTAAATCAACTTAACAGCTCTCAAAAAGTCACATCCGTCAGCTATAACCTGATATTACATCATAGTCCCTTGTTTGTAACAGCTTGGGTGGTGTCCAATTTTCATTTTTTTACAATGACACTTTACTGCATTTACTCTGAAGAGGCTCCAAGTTGCATTCACAGAGTCTCTATTCTAGTCCTGATGTTATTCCATATCTTCATTCCCATGCAGTGTAAAATCTGGCCCTATGGGGTCTATAAATATAAGTGCTCTTAACTCGACTGGTTAATTTGCTCGATGCAGTAATAATTCAAAATTGTAACAAAAACAGAGCCTGATATCTGCTTGTATTTTCACCCAGGTGGTGGAGGCAGAATCCTGTGTCCAGCTGGTGTGAGTTTTCCACAATAAAAAGCAGAGAGGAGAAAACAAGGAGGAAGAGGAGAAAATACAAAACAAGACAATTGGCAAAAAAGTGTCAAGCTTGGAATAAACAGCCCCTTTCCCCAAATGCCATCCATTGTGTCTTGTCTAGATAAGGCTTCTAAATCAGGCTGGAAAATGCAAGCTCCATTTCTCTCTGTATGGAATTATTATCCCTTTGTTTTGAGTCCTTTTTGTCCTCCACTTGCTGTTTGTGTGCATGTGAACAAACAGACAGCAGTGCTGAGGTAGCTCGACTAAAGAGTATGTCCCAAAGGGGTCCCAGCACTCATCTCATGTTTGATCTGCCTACCAAGCTCATTACAATGACTCCAACAGAACTTCTAAGGGACTGCAGGAGGGCCAACAGCAGATACCACCCACCAACTTGTGGCAGTATGGCACCCAGCACCCTCTCTGGTTTTTTCTTGGACCGTTGCAAAAACAGCTTCAGCCTCTGCAGATGGTGTCCTCTCTCACACCTTAATGCGTCCCGCTCTCGCTTCAATCCTTTCTCTCCCACATCGCATTCCAGCTGCACACCCACCCACCCACGCTTACTATCTTTTCCCCCCATTCTGTATTTTTTTGGTTCCCAAATTGCAGTCTAACAGCTATTTAAGAGCTGTTTTGCTGGAGTTTAATCCTCCAAGCCTCCCCTTTCAGCCTTTATTCCATTGTGAAAATCTTGGCTCAGACCTCGACCCTTTTTACCAGAGTGGACCCGCTCATCTCCCCCTCCCCTCTCCACACCCCAAATCCTATCCCCTCTTCTGCTCTGCTGATACCCCAACCCGGAGCATTTTCTCCCATTCCTTCATCCCTCAACAATCCATCCTCTCATTGCTCTGTTTATCGCTCAAGCGTCTACAGTAAGTGAGCCGTGATCCCTGAAATCAATGCCGAGCAGGCCCCCTCTGAGAGTTATATAAGGTGTTACTAATTGTTGATTTGCTTTCTCCAAAGCTCTTTTTGCCACCACTCTGTATTCCAGACTCTATGTCAGCTGTCATCTCTTGCCAGCCTGAGTCCTTTGCACTTTTTTATTTTATTATTATTTTTTTTTAAATCTCCACATCGCTTGCTCTCCACTACCTTGTATCCCCTCCTGTCCCCTCACTCTCTGCATCCCCCTGGTGTGAAAATCACAGGGGTTTGTGTCATCTTGTCACCATGACACTCAAGACAGCAGAGGGAGAACAACAGTTTAAAAAAAAAATGCAGCCACTACATGTTTGAAAGAGCGGAAAAACTGAGGCAAGGTAAAAATGGAAAAAGTGGGCTCCTGTCAGCTTCCAATTGCAGAGGAGCAGGCCTGAGAGGGGGATTGATGGAATGCTGTAATCAGCCCGTTTCCAAGGCTGTCACCACCAGGTTTTTCTCTGCTGGAATGGGGCAGTGAACACATCAGGACAGCAGTGAGGTTGATCACATGGGTGGCGGTGGCAGAGCTTCTCCCTGGGTACCTGCTGTAGCAGATACAGTGGATGGAATAATAGAGTGGTATGCATACCAGGAGGAGAAGAAAGGGGAGGAGGCTGAGAGGGAGGGAGGCGGACAAGAGTGCTGATGTGACATAGTCAGTGTGTGAATGTTCGCCCAGTCACTGTGCTGCAGTGCCATAAATACACTCTTATAATGTCTTCTTCCTCCTATACACACACACACACGCACACGCACACGCACGTGCATGAACACAGAGCAAACACTTACTGTCACAGTATCATATCTTTAGAGTTTGTATTGGGTAAAAGCATCTTTCTGAGTATAATTCCTGCACAGCTTTTAAACAGCTCCCCCACTCTGAAGACGAGAGCCAAAAGAGCTGAGAGCTGACTCCGTGCAGACAGATAGCAAGTGACTGACTGGATGGCTGGCTGGCTGGCTGGCTGGCAGCGGGACAGGAAATAAAAAAAAGGGGGGGAAGGAATCGGTGGCAGTGGTATGAAATTGTCTGTACACATCAGCCAGCGGTGTTGACAAGATGTTGATTGAGCTAGTCTTGTCATTTCATGTCATTCCTGCTTACCCCCTGGTGTTTTCAGTGCAAGACAGCTGCTGGCTGGATCTGTGTCACAGTTCCAGCCCTTTTCTGTCCTCCACCTCTCTCTCTCTCTCTCTCTCTCTTTTTTTTTTTGCCTCTGTATCCTAATTTCCCTTTCTATTCCCCCCCCCGCCCTTTTCACCACTGTTTAGATGGAAGGGCTTTCAGTATAATTTACTGTGCTTTTAAATCATTAACTTCTTGTGCTGTTTGCAAAAGCCCTGCTTTAGTGTGTGCACAACAGCTGACATGCTGGATAAACAGCAATGGTGCGGCATCTAAAAGATGGGGGTGGAATTCAGTGAAAATTGTGTCAATCTTTTCCATGCCTGCAGTGTACATGGCGAGTAAATGAAACAAAGAAATATATAAATAAATAACAGATTAAAAATCCATAAAACAATGAAGATATCATGTTTAGAATTGCCTCCTTCTCTTGCTTTCTCTAAAAGGCATTTGAAATGAAAACAAAGGAGTCCTCTTCATAGATTCTGTGCTGGGACTCTGGGCCTAATGCCCTGGGGTGTCAATTAATTTAGTCTAGGGATTTGCGGCCTACTCTTCCTAATTGAGCCCGGTGGAGACCCCCTTGGCTCTTCACGATAGGAAGTAGTGCGCTTCATAATTAATACTTTTTTTTCCCCTTTTTATTATTATTATTTTTTAATGAGGGCGGTAATGTTGTAAATGTATGCATCTCATTAGAGTAAAAAGGCCATCGATGCTATTGTTCACTTGTGCTGTGTTGGCTGCTGGTGAGATGAAGAAGAGAGACCTCATTGAGAAGCAGCGGTGCCACACTGTAGTCAAAGCCGTGCTTTTGTGTGCGTTTGAATATAAAACAGAGGCAGCTCGATGAGACTCTCATTAGTGTTGCTTAATATGTGTGCTTTTTAAAGCTTAGAGGTTAATGCCCAACTTGCCTCCATTCCACTGGAGCTCTCTTTAATTTGATGCATAATTCTTTTTTGTCAGCAGCTGACAAGAGCCCCCTTCAGAGAAAGCAGCTGAGCTGTGTTGTGAACTCTGCATCCAGAGGAACACAAAGGCACCAAAACACCCTTAATTAAACTGTTTGAAACTATTTCTCTTCTCTTCCCTCCTCATGCACATAACAGAGGGTATTTCTGAACTATCCTATCTTCCCATCACACGGTTCCGAGAACATAACTCCTGGCGATTAAACAAATTACCTCCTCTCCCAGGAGAGCCGTGGATCCAGTGAAAACAATAAGAGTGTGATTCACAACTCTGCCACCTCTCTGTTCTTACAAACGGCCCTCAAATTGCCATTTATTAATCAATGTCTGTGCTTAGTCTGTGTGAAGAATTATTCTTCCCTTCCTCTTTCATCCAGAGGTGCAGAGAAGGCGAGTTGTAATTTAACATCAAATTTTCATTCTGCTCATCAGATTGCTTGTAACTTAAATCATTCCTTTAAAATTACTGATGACTCAGAGCTTCCAGAACACAAGAAAGGGAGGGAGAAAAAAAAAACGTTACCTGCCGACCTCAATACATCCTGCTTTGTCGTGAGAAAAAGAAGGGAAGGGGGAAAACTAATTTCCTGAAACTCCATTTCTTAAGCGTTGATTAGTAAAGGAGCATAATTAGAGTGAAATGTGAAGTCAGGGTTTTTTCAGATTGCTCCGCTTCCTCTAGAAAAAAAAAAAATCAGGCCATGATTAATGTATAAATGATTAATGAGCAAGCTAATTAATCAATTAATTATTAAGCAAGCGCTCTGAACAAGAAGCGGGTAGGATGACGGTGAAGAGTGGATATAAGAAATGGTTAGGTTGTGTGTTAGAGAAAAAAAGGATTTTGGATAATTTGCCTGTTTGTTCTGTCAGTTTGTTTTGTCTTCAGCTACAGAAGGAGGATGAGAAGAGGGCGGATGGGAGGAGATGTAGAGCTTAGCGTATCTTGTTAGATTCCTGAGTGTCGTTTGAGAGCTCTGGCTTCGGAAAAACTTGCTGCATTTGCAAGTTCTCCTGCAAGTCTCGGGGTCATGTCTTTAGGTCAGAGGGTAGTGAAACCTTGCATGACGTTTTTGCGGTTACAGTAATGACATGTGAATTTAAAAGTAAAAGGCCACTCTAGCCACAGTCAACACCTCCAAAAACGCAGAGAGTGCCGGATAGTTCCTGTCTCGAACAAGTCATCCCTCCTCCCCCTGTCTTTAACTAGGACATCCCATCAATCTTTGATAATGCACGGTGTGGGTCTCTCCTGTGTGACCAGGCTGATGAGCCATCACTGCAGGGATTGATGTATGAAATGCAGCCTCCGAATGTAACTGTGATATACTGGACCGTTTCAAGTCAAGTTTGACCTTTTTTTCCTGGATATTAATCGCTGCGGTGAAAGAATATATGTGTGATATATCCCTCCCAAAGGATCTCCACACATTTTATTCTTTGGTTCTTCTATACCTTCAGCGTTTTCATGTCTGCCAAAACTCCCCAGAGCTTCCGCAAAACAGGATGTGGGACACAAAGTATTATTTTATAAGCGAATGGGTTTATTGTTTCTATTCAAAATGCAGCCTTACCCTGTAAAGCTGCCGTTTCCCCCTCCTCCCCTTGACACCCGGAAACACATCCTCAAAGCAAGAACATGAAGGAAGGATCTTTCATCCCTGCATATCTTTCCTGGCGTTTACTGCTGGCCTTATTAACGGAGCTGTGAGTGACGGAGGCAGAGTGTTGCAGGGAGAATCTCAGGGGGCTTTGATGGAGGCAACCGATGGAGCCGCAGCAAGCCAGCTGAGGGCGAGATCGTGCTTACGGTTTATCCGCTCAAAGAAAGTTCTTTGTCTTCTCACTAACACTCCTTTTATTTCTCTCTATCTTCTAGTGCATTGGCTGGACTAGTGCTGTATTCTGTCCTAATCATACCATGGCATTTCAGATTTCCTCGGAATCGAGCAGCTTTGAATAGGTCTTTGTCGTGCTGGGTGGGTCGGCTCATTGACTGTGAAACCCTGCACATATGGTGGCTGAGTGTTGGGATGTTTCATGGCGGTGAATGCTGTGGGTTGGGCTCTTGACCCCTGCCCGGCCTTTAACACCTTCTAGGCTGCAGCAGCAGGTTTGTATCTTGATGAACTTAAACACTTTATTATGTTGCCTGTTTACAGGGTGTTTTTTCTTTGGGGGTTTTACTCTGGATGAAGAATGTTCAGTCTGTGGTAGGGGCAGATGTGTACTATGTGGCTGTTTTGCACACGTCTTTTCTCAGGCCGCATATGGACACACACTTTGTTACACTTTTTTTGCACAATAGAAGTAACAGTGGCTCTTTCTTTGATGGCCAGACAGAAAAATCTTCTTTTGTCCCTGTGTGACTGTTAATTAAGCGTCTAACAAGGACCTCTAGAGCGTCAACTGTGCCAACAATACCATCCAAATAGAACCACACTACTCAGGATAATTTGTTTAGATTCTGACCACATGTCTGAGCGTGCTGCAAAGACAATGGAAGCACACTTTGTCACGATTAAAGCACACATTTTAAGAGCATTTTCTGTCTTTTCATGTCTATCTTTCTGACTGGAAAACAAGACGTGCAGGTCACACCAAGAGGCCGCAGGTTTTGGGCTATGATACACAAGTGAAGCGTTATATGCTCTTAAGGCCATCTGTTGATATGATCCATCATTAGACAGAGTGTGGAGATAACTCCCCCAGCCTGTCTGGTGGCTACCACTGATCCAATATCACCCTCACAGGATATGGTATGAATCACAGGAAGTTAAGATTGATCTGTATAGATTGTGCCGCTTGATTACAGATGGGAGAAAATCCTATTTGGCTAAGGTACTCGAATACCTCACGGCCAGACTGTGTTTGCGTGACTTTGTGCAACATGCCCTTCTGTAAAATCAAAGCTTTTTTAACCATCTCCCTTTTCCGAATTTACTGAAATTTCTTGAGTCCTCTCCACAAACTGTCCTACCCCCTTTCATTTACCACTGCTCAGTCCATCCTGCTCTTAAATCTCCCCTTCTTGAGAGAGTCGTCTTTTAAATCTTAATTAAAACAGACTCCAAACCCCCCCCCCCCCCCCCCCCCACCCCCACCCCACCCCACCCCACCACCACCACCACCATCCCAGGGGCTGGCTGAAAGCAGCTTAGAACAATCAAGAGGACGGATTAGAAGTGAGAAGAAAAGACGAGAAGAGGAGACGCAAGAGGAAGGGTGGGAGGAGGAAAAAACAAGGAGAATGGAATAGCAAAAAAATATTGAAAGCAGAGCGAGGGAGATGACCCCTTTCCTTCATCCCCCTGATCCTCTCGTCTTTCCCCATTGCTCTGTCTCTCCCTCTCTCTAAGGGCTCTGGAGTCTTGGCCTGACCTATTGACATTCAGCTTCTCGGCAGATTAAGCAAGGAATGGAGCCTCTGGAAAGGGTAAACACACTGGAGGAACAATGACCAACAGGCGGCAACCTTATTGGATTCTAATTAACTGCCAGGAGAGATGGCTGGGGGCATGTTAAGTGTTGTGGGACGCAAGTTAGAGCCCAAGACCTTAAGTAAAAAACGTACATCACCAACAAATCCCCTTTTTCCTTGAAGATTATATCTGTCTTTTTGTCTTCCCCTGTCCCTCTGTTCTTTCTTTACTCCTCTCTTCGCTTGCTGTTTCACACATGGCCCTTAAGCAAGCAAAAACAGAGGCATTACAAAGCACTCCTTGGAGAGCTTTCCTGCACCCTTCTATTCTGGGATACATCTTCCTTTCTTTCTTTTTTCTCCTCTGTTTCAACAAGGTGGAACGATTTTTGTCCCCAAGAGGTAGCTGTTTGAGCGATAAGGTTAAAATAGGCTGAGAAATTGGGGGTGATTATTTGATACTGAAGAGAGTAAATTGTCCTGAGAGAGGGATGAACGAGAGGAAAATCTTTCCACTGCATCACCCTTGGGAGAAACGCTACCAGTGGGAGTGAGGGAGCAAAACGAGAAGGAGTAAAAAGAACTGAACCTCAGTAGTCATAATGTGTGTGTGTGTGTGTGTGTGTGTGTGTGTGTGGGTAGGTGATCCTTTTTGTGCTTCTTTACCAATTAACTGGATGCTAATTTGAGTGAGTCCAAGCTAGTCTCTGTATATGTGTGAACTGAGCGGGTCCTCTTTCTTTAGTGGTCCCCTGATTAGGCAAACTCACAATGGTGCTGCGGTTTCTGGAGTCCCTTTTATGAAACCACCAGGTCTAATTAGATAGCTCTCATTAATGTGTTAGTGTGAGAGAGGGTCTGAGCCATTGTGGATTGAAGCTGACACAGAGGGGGGGGGGAGCAATGCCCTGCTAGAGACAGGCCATCGTCACCTCAGCAGGCATATAAAGCAATCCATTAATTGGTGTGAAAACACACACGCACAGGCATAAAGCCACATGTACAAACACACACACATACTCTCACACCTTGACGTGAATACACATCCTAATGTTGTGGGTATTCCATGAACCCGTTGCTTGTTAACACATTACCTGGGATCAAAGAGGCATGGGCTGGAGGGAGAGAGAACCAGAGTAGCCATTATTTGTTGAGTAAAATTGCAGCCCAGTGTTATGTTTGTCCTTCGGCAAACCTGGCAGAAAGAGGTCTCATCCGTTTCCAAAAAAATAGGAGGATCTCTTCCCTCGTCATCATCATGTGAGACTCTTTGAAATCCTCATGCTTTTTTTTTTTTTTTTAATCAAAGCTGGGACGAAATGAATTGGAGCTTCAGTTGTGATCCAAGCCTGGAGGTAGAAAAGAAGATCCACATGACCACTGTCCATTTCCACACCATTACAGCAACAGTCATGGCTGTAATAGGCTGAATTGGGCCATTGATTTCTCTCATGCACCCTCTCTTTCACCCAAAAAAAACTGGTATGTGCCAGCTCTGAAATACACCCAGTTCTTTTATAACAAAATATCACATGCTTAGAGATGGGCCAAACAAAACTTTAACCATAACCCAATAAAAGAACACACACTAAAAAACAGCCAATACATATGTCCCAGCTTGAGTTCCTGGGGAGTTAAACAAAGGACTGAGTTTAAATTGGCTTCCAAAGAACTTCCAAGCACAATCAGGGAGTTGACTGGAGCTACTATAGAGAGTCAGCGGCCTGTTTCGAGAAGGAAGGGTAGTTAGGCTGTGGTCCATAGTGCATTGAATGGTTAATCTAAAGTGTGACGGCTGAAGAGCTTCCCTCAACCAGCTTCAATAGACCTCCAATCAGGCTCGACCGACCCTCAATCTTTAGTGAGTAGTTTTAACTGGCTGGTGATTGAGTGGCTTCATTAGGGACCTATTTATCTTCCGCTGGATCACAGTCCTGAAAGGCTGCGGTGACATGCTCAACACACCCACACCGCCTACACATGAACCTGAGCAGATGCACACCAGATTAGCAAGTGCACACAACGTTCAGCAACAAAATATTGTAGGCTGTAATGCATTGTCAGTTTCAGTTCGTTGCAAGCAGTTTGCAGTGACGCTCTTTTCTCCCCACTCCTCCTCTCAGCTTTCCTACAGCCCAAAAAGTCCCACGAGCTCGCCAGAAAACTTTCCCTATAGGCCCCCGAAGACTGTGATGCCTTAGAGGGTTTGTCATGCAGCTGTATCAAAGAATAACAACGTCTGAATAAAATTGCAGGCCGGGTCAAATACTGACCTCACGCACACAGGGACCCTCCCAAACAAGCCATAACAAACAGCTTTATGTTGCCACTCTTTGCCTTTGATCTTAAGAAGCAAAAGATGGAATCCTTCTCCTCTCTTGTCTGTCCTATTTTGCCCTTTTCCTCTTTTTCTTTAAGACATCTCCTTATATCTCTCTTTCCCTCCCACTGAGCAGGTGTATTAAATGATGTGACTATTCCAGCAGCCTTGGACCGCACCTCAAAGTGCAGTCTGTGAAGAGGGCTTTTCTCTCCTTCCCTCTTATCTTTTATCCCCTCCATCGCCCCGTCCCCTTTCCTCTTCCTTTTCCCTCTCCCTTTATCCCTCTCCATCACCTTCACATCTTTTAACATGGTCTCTCTTGAATGTTGAAATAGAGCAGGTGATGCCTCTCTTATCTACTCGAATTCATCTACACCTTTCTGTCTCATCCTGTGCGTCTTTCTCTCTTTTAGCCTGTTGTCTGTTTAGCTATACGTCTAATTATGCTGTCTCACTTATGTAATTAGCACAAAAATAAATGGCTGCCGAAGCTTTGTCTCCCCCCCCTCCACCCTCTCCCAAATGCAGGCTCTGAGAAAACAAATTATGAAGAACAATAGGTACAAATGGCTTCTGCACCAAACCAGATGATGGATGCAGCCCAGGTTCCCCGAATCTCATCGCTTCCTTTTTCCTTTCCTCACTTACTCTCTTTGCTCAGCCCCCCTTCTCCATTATCTGCACCTCTATATGTCTCTGTTTGGAAACAGGGGAGGACTTGAGCACTCTCTCGCCCAACTACCCTATTGTATGGCTGTTTCATCTGTCTTCCCTTCTTGGCACTGACACTATATTCACACTGACATGATATTAGGCAAGGTCCATTTTCTTTCTCTTTCTTTCTTTCTTTCTTTCTTTCTTTCTTTCTTTCTTTCTCTCTTCTCCACTCTTTCTTTCTCTCTTCTCCACTCTTTCTTTCTCTTCCCCCGCTGCTGTCTCAACTGGCACTTCTCCTCCCCTACTCTATCCCCCAGAGCTTTCTGTACACCGCCACTGAAAAGCAAACGCCTGGGACTTTCTAAAGCAAACAGCCAGCATCCTGTACCATAGCCCCATCTGTGGATAGTCTGCGGAGGGAACAATCAGTCTCTCTCCTCCACTGCCTCGTTCCTTTCCAGAACCCCCCCTGGGATCGGCACAGCGCTAGGATGCCTCAGTCAGATGGGTGCAATGTGCTGGAACAATGGTTGGGCTGCTTCCTTCAGGAGGGGTGTTATAGGTTCACCTCAGTCAGCTTGGGAAGCACTTAGCCATGTGTTATTGCCCTCCATGCTGCAGCTTCACAGGAATGTGGCAGAAGCAACAAAAAAAAAAGCCTCCCACTATACACCTTCCTTACTCCCGTTCACAACTCTCCATTTGCAAACTCACACATGCACGCATGCATGCACACAACCCCTCTCTGTGTGTCCAAGTGTACACCTGAGATCTGAAGTTTAGCCCGAGGTGCTGAAATATCAACTTTCTATTAATCCCCCCCAGACTTGCAGTCAGTTACACCTTTGTTGTTTTTTCACCTCTGCCAGGCTGGAAGAAAAACAGCAGGTTTGGTTTACACCATTACAAGCATATCCATTACCTGAAATGCTAGGCTCCTCGCAGTAAATCCCTTTGACCCCTTTGGCTTCCTTTTCTTTCTTTCCCTCTCACACCCGCCCCCTTTTTATAATGCCATAGGGTCTGTTTGGGGCGAGACACACCTCATACCCTCCTACTGGTCCAACCACCAACCACCTAAATCCCCCACACACTTCGCTGTTCCTCACGACTCCACAGCTCAATAACATTAACATGCTTCAACCATTGAGGGAGCCGCAGTTAAAAGCCAGATCGATAATCTTTGACTGACATCCCTCTGTTGATAGCAAATTGGCTGTCTTCTCTCGCAGACCTCCCAGGATGAGTTTCTCAGCCCTTTACGTGGTGGAAATAAAAGACGTTGCTACACGTTCTCCTACCCTTCACCCAGCCCCCTACAATCACAGAGGGCACAGAGCCCTGAAGATGCCAAACACTCATCTCCTCTTATCATCCTCTGTGCCAGTGGATGCCCTTGACCTCTGTGTGTTTGGGAAGTTGTGAGTCATTTCTGGATGATGTGCAAATGTCATAAGGATAGGAACAGCCAGATCCTATGTGTAGTAGGCGCCACTGACTATCATATTTAAATAAAATGAAAAGACAGATACAACAGCATCTGTTATGTAGAGATGTCTAATGGTATTGTTAGCTCAACTTTTCCTTTTACTGAGCCCCCTGCTCAGCTGCCAGGATCCAACAGAGCTATCTTTAATATAAGGTTAAGGAACCCGGCTGGTGAAGATAACACAGGAACAGATATTGCGGCAACGTGGAAGATAAATTTCAATTTGCTATTGGTTTTTGTGTCTCGGCAGGAGATATGAAATTCTTGTCTTGCAGGGCAGGAATTGATTGGAAAATAAAAATGAATGTGTGGTCTAGTATGTCTGCAATCTTTCTGTTGTATGTTAGGTTCTGGGTCTTTTGAAATAGTGATACATCTCTCTACAAGGAAGTGACACTTGTGTTTTAGAGGGAGATAAATACAATCCAGGTCTTCCTTTAAATAGCTGCTACTGTATACCCATGACTGTTTCCCTTGGGGTGCTGTTTTAATGGCATGCACAGAATCCCACTTTTTTTTTTACCTGTCTCTTTTCTTCCCATTAGTGTGTTTGGACAGAAGAAATAAACAAGTATGTTCTGTCCCCACCATTCTGTATGCTGATGGTACAGCCTGAAGTGATTTAACAGGGGAAGAAAACTTCAGGCAATGGCAGGAAGTTGACACGGCCCCTCTATTGTCCCGTTGTCAGGTATTTCCTCCCTGGATTCTCCGATCATCCCAGAGGAAAACAAGGTAAGGATATGCAGAGTAAGACACAAGGAGAAAGCAAAGACAACAAGAGGATGGGTGGACTGGGGTAAAAATAATACTTGAAGAGACTAAGTGCAATCCACAGTTTGCTACCTTAACGCTTCGGCTTGCTGTGTTTAGCCACACAAGTGCGCACATACAGTTAAGTTAGTTAACAGCTGATAACAAAGCCTCAGGACACACTGCCAACTTCTTCGTCTTTGTTTACCCGTATGGCAAAGCTGATTAGAGACAGGCAACATTATGAAGCCACCATTGTTTCTTTTCTCCTTCCAGCTTCTCCTGCAGTACACAAAGCGAGTGTGTGCGCAGGACGAGAGAAACAGGGTTATCTGTTTATGAAAAGGGCAGGAAGACAATAGCATGAGTGCACGGCAATTTGCTGGGATGTGGACAAACAGCAGGCCTTAGTTTAAGATGTTGATCTTTCATCACTGTCTGTGTGCGTGAGAGAGTTGGCGAGAGGAAATGATTTATGAAAATGAAAATCTCAAACATTAACTTTTAAGCTGCTTCCGTGAAACACTTGTGACATCTAAAATACATTTCTTGGGTATAGATCAAGACATAGCTGTTGCTAGAACATTAATATCTTACTGTTAGTAAATGTAATTTTCGCACTCCAGCAGCAAAACCATTACAAAAGCTTCTCACTGACAGGAAATCAAAGTAGGCCAAAATGCATCTATATCTTTGCCATGACTTTGTCTCCTAAATAATGCAAGACACTTCTGTTCAAGACTCTGCCTCGTCCGGGTTCTGCTGCGTCTGCATTATTGTGCAC
Source organism: Symphodus melops (assembly GCF_947650265.1). Classification (NCBI taxonomy): domain Eukaryota; kingdom Metazoa; phylum Chordata; class Actinopteri; order Labriformes; family Labridae; genus Symphodus; species Symphodus melops. The sequence continues at coordinate 18,673,842 of NC_136695.1, read as the reverse complement.
CAAGTCTCTGACACTCCTCTTCTGCTGGCTGGCTTGCCCAGGTTCTTTCTGCCAAACTTTTTCCCACTTAACTACTTATCCTCAATCTCGTTATGTCACAAGGAGTGAAGATAACGGAGAAGAGAATAGGAAAACAGAGCAAAGAGACAGGAGAACATGAGCATGTTTGTGAGAGATCAGGAGTGAGTTGTGCAAGAGAGTGAGACAGGAGCAACAAGATTGAAACAGGGTTAAAGATTGTCAGTGTTCTTACTCATTGTTTCCCTGCAGCTTGTCAGCTTAATCATCGAGACACTTGAGACACAGCGAACCTATCCCTGCAACAAGATGGCTTTTCTGTCCTATATCCCCATCCTCATCGTAATCTCTGTATCTCTTTGCCCGTTCTCATCCCCTCCACGAGAATTCAAAGAGCAGCAGAACGGCAGTTCATAAAATATGCACAGTTTCCTAAAACCAAGCTCTTGGGACCTGCTGCCACTGCATCCACAAATATAGCTGCACTGAGGAAAAGACAAATCTCTGGTAATGGGAAAGGGAAGGGTGGTGCGGTGGGGAAGAGAGGGCTCGGTCAGGGCTTATCACTTCCTCAGCTTAATATCACTTCTCCGTCTGTGCCTGTGTGAGCTTGCATGAAGTACGTGAATGCAGAGGCTTTCAACCTTTGGTGAAAGTCTGCCAGCCGCCTACGGCCCATTAGGCAGAAATGCTCTCGTGTCCTTGCATCCCATAGTCACACATTTTGCAACTGGGCAAAAGAGTAGTGGGAAGAAGAAGCAAGGTGGGAATTTTCCACTGCTTTACTCTATAGTGTGACATGACAGGCAATGCGACTTAAGAGGAAGGGAGAGAAACTAGTAATCTCGTCTTGCAGCCCTTTGAACTTGGCCCGATGAGACGCAGGCGACCCAAAGCAAAAGGTTCCAAAGAGCTCACTGAAGATTACTCGGAATACTGATGCAATGTAGGATCCAATTCCTGTGGGGACCCAGGGGACTTTACCAGAGAGTAAATTATTAGTGCTGTGTGAGACTACTTATGTACAAATGTATATGTCATACGCAAAATTCAAAGGGGAGACGTGCTGTGGCCAAACTTTCACTCTGTAGAAGACTGGCACAATAAATGAGGTCTAGGGTCTCTTAGGTTCTAATTAGGGCAGCTGTTCATTATTTGTGTGTGTGTGTTTAAGAGAGCGAGGGAGAAGATGAGTCGTGTGTGAATGTGTGTGTGTTGAGGTTTAGGTCAGGGGGAAATATGCCACTGTCGAGCTACCGCTCGCTCTCATCCAGCTGTTGTGAGTCTGTCAGGGAGCAGAGGTCTGCCGGTGTCATATCCCTCCCCCCGAGCTTTGACTAACGACAAAATCATGCGGAACCGAGGCAAAAAAATAAAGATGTACCCACAACAACTGGCTATTAAGAAAACTTTGCCATTTTCGCTTTTTGGAGCTTTAGAAACAGCATGTGATTCAGTCATGAAGATACAAACATACCCTCTGGCTGAGGAGGAGGAATAAGAGAATTTTGGTTTCAGTTTCACAACTTTTTGACTCTTCCAGAGAAGATCTTTGTCAGTGTGATGGTGTTGTTTATCCACTTACACCCCTAAATGGGATTACTTTATCTAAAACCCCAAATCCCAGATCATTTGTGATATAATTTATTCCCTCTCAAAAATGCTTATAAGAAAAGGAGTGAATAATTAAAGTATCTTGATGATTATATTCATACTAAAAATGTATGTTCTCTGTCTTATCCAATGTTACTACAAATAGTTGAATAAAGCTTAAAAACTATGTTCATAAACCAGACATGCTTTCGATTACGCACAATTTTTTTTTTTTTAAGTATTGTGTCTCTTTTAAGAATTTAGTTACTCATAAAGATTCATAAACAAACAATTGTTGTCGACTGCAAACAAAGGCAGCAGGGGGCTCTGTGTGTATTCGAGTTGTGTTAGGGGGGGTTGCAGACAGGTGCGTTATGTCTCTTAATGTCTTCACAGAGCATTTGTCACACAACAAAATGCCCCCCCCCCCCCCCCCCCGTCTTTCACTCACTCTCTCTATCCATCCCTTTCTTAATCTCTCCCTCTCTCTCTTCCCCCCATATCCCTTTCGCTCTCAGTCTGCTTTGCTCCATCCCAGACGCATGGAGAGAGACCATGCACCTTTTTTTTTTGTTACGAGTTTAAGCACCATGAATGTGTAGAGTTACGACCCAAACTTCAGGACACGCCGATAAAACAATAAAACAGATTATTTCCACTTCGCTGATTTCAGGATACAAACTATCGGGGTTTTTTTTATATTAAAATGGGACTTAATCAGGGGATTGCTGACTATAACTTCGGGGTAAGGGAGCTGCGGAGCCCAGCTTGTTATGTACATATAGCTCTTAATTCTTTGCGTTTGCATCGTTCTCTGCTGCTTCAGTATCCCAGCATTACGTCCTCATATAACCATACACAACAATTACTTTTGAATAGGCATTCAAGATGCAGTCCAGAGCAACAATCCCACGGGTAAAATGCAATATCGGCTAAGTGAAACTTTCCGTTCGTGCGCCCGTATTCGCAGCCCCATCAATACCCTAAAACAGAGATCGTCTCTCTCACACATCCGAAATCTGAACCAAAGCAGTGACAATCACAGCTATCCCAAAATTACGCAGTGCCATTACCCGCTGGATCGGCTTACAGACAGTGAAACCTCCTGGTGTAATCACTCCTTCTAAACTAATTAAACATTTACCAGAGATTAACAGCTGTGAATTGTAGCACTGCAGCATCTCAGTTTTCCCCTACAGCAGCGCACTGGATGGCTTGACGCAGCGCGCCAGTGTGGAGCGCGGTCCATCCTCTCCATTAATAAAGACCTGCATGCATAAAAAGCAAAGAACAAAAGGTTGTCTTACCTGTGACCATAAGGCAAAAGATGAGGTATAAAGTCGTCATTGTAGTAGCTCTGGCCGCTTGTTTTGTGACGTGGAAGGGTTCACTCGCTCTGCCTATTTGACCGAGCTGGGTACAGTCCTCCGCGGCGGCACCGTAATATCACCGGACGAACAAGCGCTGATATTGTCTATAAAATCATCCACTTGTATGGAAACGTCTCTGAATGGTCCGAATAGTCTGTAAACTATTAGTTAAAAATGCTCCTCCATAGTTGGTAACTTTCTCCTATGCATCCGCGTCTTTTTCAGGGTCCGTTTCCGTTTTCCGTTACGCTGGCACAGATTTTTACCTCTCACGCGCAATCACACAGTCCATTACTGAACAATTGTTTCAATCAGTGCGTTCATCCACAGTCCACTTTTGACCTGCTTACAAGCGATCTCTCCTCCTGGCCAGTGCGCGGTGATAAACCCCGGTGAAGTTGCCTCTCACCCTGTTCTCACTGTGTAACACACTCACTCCCCTCTCTCGCACACTCTTCCCTCCCTGTCGCTCTCCTCTGTTTACTTCTCACTCGCTCTTGCCAATGGGAAATGTGCACTGACAGTCATCTGGTGGGGAGAGAGGGGGTAAAACCAAATCTGGCAGGAGCTGTATCGGAGAAGCCCCTCTGCTTCTGAAGCTGGGGGGGGGGGGGTCCGAGGCCCCCGCCCCCAGGGAGCAGTGATTGGCTGAGCGGCGTCACTGGGAGGGTATTTAAAGCGTTTATTCCCTTTTAAATGTGTGCCCTAACAGTCGCCCTCATTGAGACTTGGAAATAATAATCTTCAAACAGTATGGTGCATGTTGTGGAGGTTAATTCACACTGCTGTTATCTAGAGATGACATCTTTAAATCACCAATACCGAGTGGTACAGTATGTAGGTAAACATCCCTGTTCAGTCTTTTACTCATTGTCCTGTCTCAGTTTCACTTATAATAAATGACCTACAAAAGAAAGTGTGACTATCAGGAAGAGGGCTGAATAATTTCATGCCACCTGGCCGCTTTTAGAGTTGAAAACATTACCTGCACACAGCAAATAAGAGTTAAAGCTTTGTCCAAACAAGACTGCCAAAATCAGCACCCAATGGAAGCTCCTTGATGCTTTAAGATTTAGACTTAAGGCTTGGGGAGGTGACTTTAATCAGGTAAACTTGTGTTAAATGTATCCCTAGACAATCTTAGTCCTGTTTTTTTACTTAACCATTTTTTTCCTTGCTGTCTGCTAAAAATCTGTTCGGTATGTTTGCTGAAAAAAAAAAAAGTCTAATCACAGCCCTTGCTTCGAAAACAGACAACAAGTGTAAAACAAAAACAAAATGTAACGTAGTAGCAATATTTCATTTTTAGATCTTTTTCAACCTCTAGTTGCTTCTTCTCAGCCACGTCCATACCAAGAGGAACACAGCTACAGTAGTTGAAATGAAATTGCTTCACCAATTGAGGCTTGGGCGACAGACACTGTGGATTTCCCCAATTTGCTTGTAACATGAGGACTTCAGCTTGTGTGCCGTTGTTTCCCTATCTGCCCCTTAATGCAAATCCATGAGGGGCAGATCTCCTGATAGAGCACTAAAAATAGGTTTTTTTATTTGAGTTTTCTTTCTTTTAAGCAATCATTCTAAAAAATAAAAAAAGTAAATCAAAAATATGTACTCTTCATTGACCAACATTTATTCAGTTAATGGTTTACATATTGTTTGATTTACTTTAGTTTTGCATTTAATGAATTTGTTTTCAAGACTACCCAGTATGCATCACTTTCAGTCCTACAACTAGTGCCGTACCGATATAGGATTTTGGGGGCCAATATCATTGATATTGGGTAGGAAAAAAATTAGATACCGAAAAAATATACAGTATAACATAAACAAAAGTAATATCTGTGCATATCTGCAATAAAAATAGCCAATACCATTAGTCACTTGATACACTTATGTTGACCAATATTATCAGCTGGTCAATTAATCAGTCGTGCTCTACTTAAAACCACAGAAACTGTTCTTTCTCCTTTAGTATGAAGTTACGGAAAATGGTGTTTACTTTTCTCAACTAAACATGGTTGAAAGGAGTAGCTAATGAAAATAAGTTCCCAATTGTATACCTTCCTTCTATTACTCAAAATATACTTGAACACAGGAAAGTGATTTATATGTAAGAAAGCTGCTTTAAAGCAGTATCAGCTGGGGATGTTAGACAAATGGTGAAATGATTATTTCCAACAAAGCAGTAAAACTGTCAGCATAACATCTGTTGTGGAACCTGTTGTCTTACGTTTACTTGCCTGACCAATATGTTGTTCAACTTAACTATTTATTGCTATGTTAATTAACTCACAAATGAGTTTTAAACCAAAGAACCTTATGTGCAGGTTTGTCAAATATATTTTGCAAATTGTTTCTTTTGAAGTTTTTCTCAAAAGATGTTTTTTTTTTCCAGGTGCAGATTGATCTAAAAAGAGCCTATTGTTCATTGTAAAACGACCGCGTAAAAATGAACAGAAGAGAACAGAATCATTATCATATTTCAACAAAAGCTTTTATGAAGAGACGAAAACAGTACCGTCTATCATTTGCCTGTGGCTGTTTATAGGCTTGTTCTTTGATGTTGTTCATTAGCTATTCAAGGATCTATTGATTAACCAAAATAATAGGCCTTGCAGTCATCTGGTTAATCAGTCTTTCACTTGTATGTGTATTGTACCAAGCAACGATTTAATTTAATGTGAACACAACCCCCTCCATCACACACACACAGACACAAACAGAGGCACACACACACACACACACACACACACACACACACACACACAAACACACACACACACACACACACACACACACACACACACACACAAACAGACAAACACACACACACACACACACACACAAACACACACACACACACACACACACACACACACAAACACAAACAGACAAACACACACACCCTGTTAACTCAACCAGGTGGTTAGCGCTCCATAAGACTGTGAAAAAATCATCAAAGGGAGAATTTGGACACTGAGGACTCCAACATGTGTGGATTCCAGAAAACATTATACACCGAATAGAGTCTTTATTTCTGACATTTATCGTTGAATTTAATTAGAGGTTAAACCACATGATGCATATAGGGCTCACCCCACATGAGCCCTACCCCAAAACAGTAGTTTTTAAAACCCCTGGGCTGGCCCTTACTGTTTATTGCCTCCCTGTAATGCAAACATAAGGGTCCCCTGCTAGTAAACACATGTTGATGGAAGAAACAGCTTGCACAGCTGGGAAGCCAACCCAGGTTAGTGTGAGTGAGCACATGGGTAAATGAGTGTGTCTGAATGTGCGTGTGTGTTGTGTTTACATACATCAGTCGCAGTGTGATGGACTGTAGGTTGTGTGGGTGTTTACATGTGAAAGATAGAGCGAGTGTGTTTGTAGGCCACTTTGTGCATATGTGAAACCATCAATGAATGACTGACTGACTGAAGGCGGGGGCTTCGGTAAGCAGTAAAAACAGCAGGGTGCCTCTAACAGTTGTGTTGTGATAATAAAAATCAACATCCATTGTGAGAAGTCTGTCAGTAGGCACGACGCTGTGATTGAAATGTATGATCTCCTATGGCTCACACAGATGGACACATAAGAGGGCAGACACAGATGATACAAGCCCTTGCATCAGATTGAGCCAATCGTCTTAATTATTCTGGCCTCAGCGGCATCAAATGGAGGACGCCCATGCTCCCTGAGCTTTTGAGAGTGTGAATAATTTATAAATAAAAAGGGGGTTTTCAGCTGTGGGTTTATTAATAATAAATATGGTTTGATATTTACTAAACTGTTCAGAGGGAGAAAGAGGTGACAGTTAAGGCGTCTTTTGCATGGTAATTGTAAGGAGGTAATAAATAAGGCATGAAGTGGAGATATATGGAAATGTGATTCACAGGGAAATGAGAATAATTTAACAAAATATTATCCCAGTCCCTGTTTGACCCGGGGTCAATTAAAAAAGAGATGTCAGGCGTGGGGAACGGCATGCTGGGCTTTAAAATTACAATTGCTTGCTTTTCTCTTTTTGTCATGGCGAAAAAGCAGATCTAACGCTCAAGTGGAGGAAAATGTATTCATCCCGACACAAACCATGTGTTTAAGTTTGAATGAATATTTAACTGAATAACGTCCACCTTATTATCCAATGCAGGAAGATGAAGACATTTCTTGCTCAAAAGTAATACATGAGCTGGAACTTGAGGAATTTGAGTTATGTTGTGTTTCAAAACCTTGTACTGCTATGAAAACTCTGATTAGCTTTCAGTGAAAATACACATCACACTTACATTATGGAACGTTTTATAGAAGCAAATGAAAGAATCCTGTTTTACCGCTTAAACACACATCAATCATTTTCCCTTGATTAAATCTGTATCACAATTAATAAGCTTAGTCTTGGGGCTTGAAATATGGCCAGCTGGATTGATGAATATTAACATTGTGCTCTATTTACTGTGCTGTGTGTCCATATAACAATGTTTGGGTTCCTCTATGGGTCCAGGGTTTATGCTGCTATCCATATGAGAAACATTACACCAGCTTTTACTGTAATTGTGATATTGAATGTTGAGCTGATCTGTGTCAACCATAACTCTAAATGCTGCTACAAGCTCATAATTCATGAGGACATGTACCTTTGCTATGCAGCGGTATCCATCTGCCTAGCTTGTGAGCAATTCAAAACCTGTCTCCTCTCTCTCCCATTTCAATAATATGACGTCAGTCCACTGCACTGGTTGGAAATTTGCAATTAAGCATTTTCTCTATATGTGATTGACGAGCAGAAGGAGGGCCATTAAAGCTCAACACAGACCTGCAGATCTCTCTGCAGTCTATAGGGGTATTTTCAGCCTCATATAAAATCCATGTCCTCTGCCCTGATATCAGAATATGACTCTGGCCACCCATGGATTTTGTTTTTGTCTGTAATGAAAGTCTCTCTGGGGATCCGGTTCAGGGATTCTTTTCCTCAGGGGTCAAGGACAGGTTGAGGCTTCTGGTTCAATCTGTGCTTAGAAAAGGCGTGTGTGTTACAGGGGTGGAATGTCGAACTTAGGTTTTCTTTGGTTATCTGCCATCTGATATAACAGTGGTTATGAATATGGGGAATGTGAGGTATGCTCTCATGGTCAACAAGTCCTTATGGCAAAAATGAAGTGAAGCTATATACTCGTATAGTCATCAATATTAGAATTAAAACTTGGGCTCCCCTTCAATAATAATCCAAACAGTAGTCCGATGGTTCCTATAAAAAAAAAGCAAAAGTAGAATTGCTGCTCAGTTTTTTTTGTCTGTTTGTCTGCTGAACCTATCTGTATTGTTATCTGCTGGGCTTAAGCAAGGTGGCCGTAAAGGTAACACATTCATTTGATGTAGATTCCTTTTGGGGAATGAGTCAAGTAGTACAGTAAACAGCGAAGCACATGCTTTTTAAGTTACAGGAGTCAGCAGAATATGCCCGGTAAGGCTCTAGATTAGTAAAGTGTTTGTGAGAGTGATGTATTGTATTTGCATTACCATGATGTCATACCATCCTTCACTTGTTATGTAGTAAGCTTAGCAGTGTGCTACTTCTGACAGAATCATCCTAATACAATTGAACTCCAGGTCCAGAGACAGACATGTGCTTATTCAATTAAAGCCTCCTACTTCTTTAGAAGTTAGAGTTGTCAGAAGGCGGCTCACTCAACAGGTTCTCTTTTAAAATGTTTATTTTTCTTGTTAGAAATGAGTTGTGTATTTCTGTTACATAGCCCAGTGTTAAAAATGGTAGCTATAAAATCATTTCTCAGCTTGTGCTTTTATATATTACTATTACTATAGTCAACTAATAGCTTCACCAAACAAAGACCAGTTGACTTTTATCAAATTTGTCATGTTTTAAACAATCTATTTTATCTTTCTTTCTCGTACTAAACAGGAAAAGGATATTCATTCTCCAGAGTTACCAAGAAGGGCCAATATTAATACTACAAATTTCAATTATACACTATGCATAGTCTTTGAAAAAGGGATAGCAGATAATTTTTCATCATCTCAAAGAGCTATTCAAAAAAGTAACTTCCTCTCCGTTTTGTAAGCCAGCACTTCATCAACCTGACATGTGCTTTCACCCTCCACTTCAATACAGTGATTACAACATCCCCGAAATTTAAGATCAGATTGACTGGGTCCTTGGCCAGCCAGGCCGTGTCTTTGCTGATAAGTACAGCAGTAAGCTGTCTGAAATATTCATGCTCTGATGCAGAGTTGTTGTCCCTTGATGAGCCTCACCATGTGCAACATCTGTTCCTGATGTCATGCACGTTTGTGTGTGCCAGAAATGCCCTGATGGCGTCAGTGGCATCTCTGCTTAACATAGTAATGTCCAGACTCACAGTGCTCCACTCGGCTATCTGAGACGACGATAGTGATCTAGTCGCTCCGACAGAACTATTGAACTCTTTTCCTAATCCATAAACATAGATTAGTTGCTGCAGTCGCACTCTGAGATCAGCACTTCTGCCACTCACTGATGAATGTGTCCGTTTATTGTTTGCACTATCAACAGTTCATTCGTTTTTAGTATGCAATTGCGTCTTTGCAATTATTTGCAAATACTAATCATGTGTGCATTGTTTACCTCGCATTTACTTTGTCATATCAACATGCTACACATTGGGGCTTTTTTTTAAAAAAACCTTGCTTTTCATTGTGTATATGTGTTTTGTTATTATTTCTGTCTTATTGTATAAAATTATGGACAGCATGTTTTTACATCTTTACATTGTTTGATTACTTTTTCCAACTATAGTGAGCTGTTGAAACAGCCCAAATTCTGGGAGATAGCAGATCAATAAGAATCTTATTTTATCTTATTAAAATATAACAGTATTGCTCCTGGAATATTTCAAGCTTAATAAGGTGGCAACAAATGAATATAGTTAGCTTAGGAACATTAAATCATTATAAATATTGTGTCTTTTAGCCTATTTATGATAAAACATAGTATAATTACGTTCTTATTTAATTCTTATTTGTGTGGATGTGGATCAGTGGTGGAGTTGCAGTTTAATCTTGAACTCCTGCTGTCCACATGCAGTAGTGTTTTTGTGCAAAACACTGAACCCTAAATTGTTCGAAAGTTGCATAGCCAGCGGTGGGTGAATGGGTATGAATGAAATTAGTTAATACTGATGGGCACTTTACATAATAGTGTCTCAGCCATCAGTGTATGAAAATGCTATACGATCCATTTTACAGTTAGTGTTTAAAGATCCATTTGTGTTGCCTGTGAAGAGAATAACACAGTATTCTGAGACAAAAAAAAACATAAAATGGAAAAAGATAAGTGGCCATATTGTTTTAACCATTTATCAGTTAATGCTGACCTCTCACTGTATGTCTGCGACATGAAAAAGGCACTCTGAGAAGGACAGACGGAATCAGTACTCGTCAAGGTGGATTGCAGTGTCCATATTAGTCCAGAAACTTCCGTCACAGCTTCCTTCACCACTGTGCTTGCCTCGCTGTCCGCTGACAATCACATGAATAGGCCACGACTGGCTGCTTGTTTTGTGCCATGATCCCTTGCTGCTCATGATGCTGAAAAAAATAAATAACTCAGCTCTGCACTGCTATAAATAATGGATGACTCGTCCACTGTCACTTTTCATAGCATGTCAAGTCATGGCCTGGCCATTATTAGGGTCTGTCCTCTTCCCCTTTCTGCCTCTGACTCCAGTTTTGTTATTGTTCTGCTCGACTTGCCTGCACACCTCTTCAGTGGGTTGGCTGTCAGTCTATCTCTGGGTTAGTGCAGTTGATGGTTGCCACAGAGAAAAAAGAGACACTTTGGGTCTGGAGACAAGATGGGGGAACCTCTGTATGAAAACCAACAGCAGAAAATCGGACTTTATCTGGAGTAGGGAGCAGAGCACATTGAGCGAAGATGTTGTTTGTTTGTTTGTGTTACATAACCTGTGCTAAAGTGCCACCAGGGGTGTGGTTAGGTATTGACCTCATCTTCTTCAGACAGACTGTCTGTCACCTTCGGACTCAAGGAAAATCTAACAACCTTGCTTTAAAGTCAGAAACAGGTCTTCACCCCTTCCTCAAAAGTAAAAAAATGCTTACTAAAACAGACACACAATATCCCCTGATCCATCCATCCAGCAGGAGAAATCATAGATTATTTACATATGCAGCTGTGTCTGGGAAAAATGAATGAGGAACATCTGTCTGAAGGGCTGAAGGGGGGTAGGAAAGAAAGATATGGGAAATATTCAGCCGTTTGGCCTCTGCTACACAAGCACAAGGGTGTGCTGAGGAATCAGAGTGGGATGTTGTGTTAGGGGGGGAGACACTAAGTAAAAAATGTTCCAGCCCCTATCTGTTTCAGTCCTGTGTTTTTTCCAAATGTGCTGCGGTGCCACCAGGCCAGGCCTGAGGCGAGAGTTGTCCACCAGCAGCTCAAGCCTCCTGCAGACTGCGCCAGTCCCTCCATCTGCAGAGTAATAGCATCAAATCAAGGCCTGCAGCAAACAAACCCTGACAGATAGTCTCATTTGGGATTCACTTTGGGACAGCTGTGGTGCCATCCAACAAAGGGGGATGGAGCGGGGAAAGCCAGCAGTGGGTAATGTATGCAGAGTGTCTGCACGTCCTGGATGACAGCGACACGAGCGCTTGTCACAAGAGACATCAGTTCTACTTAGTCACAGCGCTGCGGGGCAATCCATATGACTGCAGTGCTGTGCGAACTCTATTAATAGTTATCTACCTTTCAGGAGTTATTATGCTGAGGAGGGGGTGACAGAGGAATATAATGGATGAGGTCCTAAATGAGGCGAAGAAAACAGGGTCTGCGAAGCATCTTTTGTGCCACTTGGCCCATTGCGATCTATGGATGCTTCTTCGATCGCCTCTCTTACCCTGCTCCTGTTAGCTTGTGTGGCTGGGCAGCCCGGTGCCAGACCCATAGTTTATGTGAGAGGCATATTAAGTATTTGTTATGGGGCAGAAAGGGGGTAGGGAGAAGAGGGGGGATAGGAAAAAGAGATCAGCAGAGGTGGGGTGCAGAGGAAGAAGTAAGAGCGAGCAAATGAGATAGATTGTAAAGAGAGGGAAAGGATGGTGGGAAAGATAAGCTAAGCTGAAACTTCTTTTAAAAATCAAGGTCCTAAGTTGGCCACGGTTAATTTTTCATCATACTCTTAAATTAAAAATGTGAGCGGTCATCACTTATTTGTCAAATTGTCTTAGCTGAAAAGGTGCATGTCACATTGGGTTTGCAAAAGGTCAGGGGAGCCAAGCGGCAGGAAGGGAAGAGAGTGGATCAAAGACTGCTGATCCAGCCAAATGCCCTGCAAAACTATCTTGTTTAAGGGGTATTTACTGCAAATGGAGTTCCTGGACGGTTACACTAAGTGGATATGACATGATTTAAAACAAAACATCTGGAATTGCTTTGGCATACTTATTCAAAATACCTTCATGGTACTACATGAATATAGCAAAGATATAAACAAAATATACCTCAGCATATCTATGTCCCCTTCTTAAGTCTAAAAGCCCATGTGCTCTAAATCAATACCACATTCCTTTCAACATAAGCATAAATATGTATCTTACTTTTCCTGTGATTATCATAACCCATCACATTTGCAGTAATCATCTCATGGTTTTTTTCCAAAAGCATGATCATTTTGCGATGTACTATTCTGACTTTCTGTCCATCATTCCTCCGACTTCTTATGTTTGTGCTCAGTGGATAGAAAAGTATAGGGAATGTCAGATGGGAACACCGCAAACACACGGCTAGAATAGTCAACCTCCCCTGATGGAGCAAAGTGTTGCTCATTTCACAAAATTTCTTAGATTAGAACGTAGGGAGAAAAAATACACTGGTGTTACTCCTTTCTCTTCAAATGTGCAAATGTGTAGATCTATGGATGAGTGCTTAGCCCACAGCTGCCAGTGAGAGACACAAAGATCCCTTGTGTGTGGGGCTAAAGACTAGCCAAGAAAGAGAGCTAAAGATCTACTAGTGTACCTCAGCTGTCTAAAGGGTCAATAGATCCTTTCCACCCCGCTAAATGGGCCTACAACCCCCACTGTGCTGCCATAAGCAGGTCAGCATTGCTAAATCAATGTTTTGAAAGACAACACCAAGTCAAAAAGAAATGTTATGCCGCCTTTGTCTTTGAAAATGTGTATTGAACTTCAAATGCAAAGCAGATACAATCTCAGACTTATTTTTTTCCCGCTTTAAATCTGCAACAGCCGAGCTCGAAAAAGACAGGGATTTAGACAACCACATCCACTCCGTTGAAAACATGGCCTTTGTTTTGTTGTTATACATCTCCAGAACTCCTTTCCTTTTGGCCTCATTCCCTCATCTCTTCTTGATAGGCTCAGGATAAGCATCTGTTTCTGGGGATGTCTTGGAAGATAGGGCAGCCTGACAGATTGTGTTTGAGGATGAGGAAAAGGTTGTTTTGATTCAAAGAGGAGGTGTGATTTCCCACATAGGCTTCCTGTTAGTCTCCTGACCTCGCCTGGTGGAGGGGATAACAAATTATGATTTTCAGCAGAGACAGAGTTGGAGGACTGTAGTTACGAAAGGATTAGTGTAAAACACCAAATTTGTTATTGTCAGCCAAAATTGCAAAATATGTTGTTGTTTTTTTGGCAATAATAAACGAGCTTTCAGTGTTCCTCTGACTATTTTAATAATGTCAAACTAAATGAGTTTCAAAGATGATCTTTTTGTCTATCTAAATATGTTTAAAACGTAATAGTATTGGTAAAATGTCATCTGCATCTGTGCATTAAGCTCAAGGGGACAACTAGAATCGTGTAAATGATGAACTCATTTTCCTGCGAGACCAGATTCAAAGCAGTTAGTCTGCGTCTTGTTTGGGTTACACTGCTGTCTTATCAGCACTATTATTAGCCGGCCACTCGCTCCCTGCAGTTGCCTTCCTTCCAGTATTTCCTGATTGCATTTTTCATCTCTGTCTCAAGTGCCTCCCCATTTCTTGTGTGCAGCGTACTTTCCCTGGCAGTTCCTGTAAAAAGCCATATCCTCAACATGATTAGGACTGTTTTTAGAAAATACAATCTGAAAGGAAGTTCATCATGCCTTTGTCTCACCAAAGCAACAAGCCCCAAACCTCTGCTGGAACACACCCCATTTACCTTGCAGAATTAATTAAATAATGTTAATTAAATAACATTTTACTCCAGAGGTCGTAAAGCCAATCTTGTAGCCCTGTGTCAGTCAAACCACAACTAACAATACATGGATTACGTGAATTGCCGATCAGCATTACCAAACTGTTACACCCCTTCGAAAATGAAAGTGTCAGGAAAAACTGAGACCTTAAGTAATTATTAGTGTTATTATTTCATGGTTTGGCACAGACTTTCATCCCAGGTGACTCACAAATTCTAGATCTCATTTGTACTGCTGAGCTTTGCACCAGAGAAACACAGGTAAAGTACATTGCTCAAGGGTACAGCCGTTCCACATAATACGTGTCATATTAAAGCAGCTTGTGCTCAAATTAAGTGGTCCCATGAATGGTAAGAAAAAGGGCCCCTTTTGAGAGGAAAATAGATTAGTTTTGCTGATAGATGATCACTTGAAAGCTTTGTGATGTGAATAAGTAAACTTTGACCAGTTGTAGTAGAGTTGATTTACATCAGTTAAGATGTTGTCCTGAGGGCCTGTGCAGGGGGGGGGGGGGATACAGCAAATTATCCATGAATACATCAAAGCACTTTTAAAGTGGCTTATTGCTACAGATGTGCTTTTACATTGTTTACATTGCATAATCTCATTTAGTTTGCTAAAAGGAATCCCTGAAAAGAGTCTGCCTTTCAATTCAAAATACTTTTAACTTCAAGCTTGTCAAGTTAGTAACACAAAATGTAAACACTTCCTGTCACAAAAGTGTGGTGGAGAACTGACCTTTTAATAAGAGTATTGTTAATAGAGATCCCTGTGGTACTAGTCATTAATCTTGCAATGCCAACTCAAGTACCTAAGTGGAAACCAGAAATTGTGGTTCCCCTCAACCAAAACCGGCTCATTATTGTGCATGTGAACAGCTTGTCTGATTCATTAAGTGTTCCCCTCACTGTGTGCTCAGGAGACACAGAGAAAGCAAAGAAACCAGAGCTGTATAGGAGGAAGGGAAGGCCACGGTACGTTTGTGGTAAGGCCAGTGTGTGCTTCAAGTGAAATATGATTGATTAGTGCATTCTTGGGTTGACATGCCCTCACTGCAGCTGAAACCTGTTGGGCACGAACTTGGCCGGATGAAGAGTCAAACCTGTTGTGACTGCCACATGGCAAATAATATGTTTGGCTGACTACTGCAGTTCAAGACTATAGGAGGTATTTAACCGAACAGTCTGGGAATGAGAGTGTGTGTGAGAGCATACCCATGTTTGGCAGGGTATGCCTGTGTGTACATGTGTCTGTATTCCTATGTTACATGTGTGACACGATGGGCTGTATTTTTTCTTGGTTGACATGAAATATAATACAACATGACAGTAGCGGAGTGCTCCTCAACATCTGTTTACACGTTTTAAACAAACATGGCATTGTGCAAATCGGGCCAGACAAGGCTGCATCCTGTGGATTACTGAAGGAAAGGAACCGGGGGGGGGGGGGGGGGGGGGGGGATCTTAAGGTACACAGGATGTCATGTTCAGATTTTACGTCATCAGCTCGGGCCATCTTCGTTGGATGTCTATAACAAATAGGTCCTTTACTACTCTCTTCATTAATCCGAGACAGGTTAATGTGGATTTAACACAAAGGTCAGATTAAATCAATTCTTGGTAAAGCCAGAGCTCCGCCCTGGCAAAGCTGGGAAAACATAATAAGAAGCAACGTGATGAGCTGGGTGTGAGCCTTTCTGTCAGCAGCCATTAGCGGTCACATCAAAGCCTCAATGAAATCAGAGTCTTGCTGAGAGCTGTCATTATATGGCTGTTTGACAGTCTGCAGGGCCAAGTTCCAGATCTCTTTCGATACCACAGTGCTCTATGGAGAAATGGTGCTCAGTATTTATTCGAGTGGTCCAGGCTCACACTGGTTCATGTCACTAATTAGCAAACAATAAGGTGAAGGAGGGAGTTGTGTTGAATTCCTGATGGTATCAAAGAGGCTGTTTAAATCACAGCTCCATGGGTGCCTTTATCTCTATAATGAAACTAGCACTAGCACATTTCCTCTCCTCAGCAGGAGATCTAATGATGTCTCAGAGAAAATGATAACTAAAATATACCTTTCCTATAAAGGTGCAAGTATGATATCTAAACAATATTATAGTTAACTCCAATAGTAGAGATTAGGTTGAACTTCTGCTATTGGCACTACCAAATCCATGGGCAAAGCTGAATGAGATAGATATAAAAACATTCCTGTATAATTCACCACAGGAGAGTTAGGTGTCACACAGCTCCACATGCTGATTTTAGAGAGTTCCTGTCCATATTACAAAGACACACAGTGGAATTTCAGCCTTACCCAGTCAGTCTGTCTAAACATCTGTGTCTGCGTCTGTATGGGTGGCCTGTGCAGTGAGGACAATCATTGCAATCTTGACCATAGTTGGGGGAAATAGCAGCTCACCAGGAGTTCAGTTTGTGGCTGTCACAGGAGTCCATGCTTGACAGGCCCGCACTCGAAAAAGTCCCAGTGACTGTCCTCTCTCCTGTCTACCCCTTATCAGCTTCCCTCAGCCCCCGACACACACACACACACACACACACACACACACACACACAAACACACACCCACACACACGCACACACACACACACACACACACACACACACACCACGTTTCCTCACCCATCTCACAATACTGCTGCTGCAACAACAGTCTCCCTCAGCCACCTCTGTTCCCTGCCCACACAGGGAAGATGACATGTGTTTGATGGCCAAAATCTCCACACTGTCTACCTTTTGCTGTCTCCTCAGCAGCAAGCACACCATACCCTGAGGGTGAGGATGGAGGCCAGAGAGTAGAGTGGGGATGGTTTAGTGAGTGTGTGAGTGGCATGTTTGTAATGCTCAGCGCCTTCAGAAGAGATTTAATGTAGCTGATATGTTGTTTTGTTTGTTGCTTTGTATGTCGGTCTTAATTAGCTCCATGGACAAACACTTAGAATGTTCCCCCCTCAAAGCCACTCGAGCTAATCAGGATTGCTGAGGAGCCAGAGATGAAGAGCAGAATGATGCTGACCTCAAAATGTCAGCTGGTGTTGCATTTCTTATTGTTTACTCTCATTGTTCCAGGCGCTGGTGTGCATGATCACGCTCAAGGCTCTTTGCATATTTGAACTCTGCTTTCTTGTCAATGGCTGTTTCTTATAGAATCAGTTGGTATGGGGATGAAATTAAAAAGACTAAAAAAGCCCCATGACTTTTCGTTAAAAGGTTGGAAGCTCATTATCGGGAAACAGACTGAACCTCAGCCGCCCACGCCATTCATTTGGGGAGCCATGAGGCTCATTATCCTTTTTGAGAGACTACAGGTCAGGGCACAGCAACTTGCCCTGCACAATCGCCACAGCAACAAGAGCCTCAGAACTCCAAGGTGACGTCAGAAAGCACAGTACGCTCTTTTGCTGTTATTGTATTTGCAAGGCAGCCAACGACCCTACCAGATGACATGGATTAAATGAGAAGAGGCTACACCTGACAGTCAACAGTCATTATGAACTTTTTTGATTGACGGTGGTGTGCAATCAGTACAGGGAAATCTGCATCACAAATTATTTGGTTTTTAAAGGTTTTGCCCTTGAAGGTCTTGCCGTTCACAGCTTCATGAAAATGTTTTGCTTACATTGAAAAAAATGCACTCTTATGTTTTGTTAACCTTGTCATTAAATTGTATCCACTAAAATACTCGTCTGCCTCATTCAATTTAAAAGGGGCACTCTTATTATTTTTGGTTTGGTTGACAGAAGACATTTTTCAAGTTGATAGTACTGTAGATGGGTTATTTTATTTAGACCCTCAGGGACAACAACATGAAAAGGAAATCAAAGTAAGAGCAGATAAAAGCCACAATAACAATGTAGAGATTTCTCAGTCCTTCAGTGTCAGGGTTGCAAAAAAAAAAAAAAGTGACCAAAGAGGTAGTTATCAAAGTTCTTCAGTTTTCTTTAGTGATTTGTAAAAATAACAACCCCTAACTTCTTTTAGGAACTGTGCCTTTTCCAGAAAAATCTGTTGCAAGTAACGGCTTAGTATTCCTCTTCAGTGCAACTGCTAGAAACTTTTGTTTTGTGTTGATTTTGGTGGACCCTTTGAACAGCATAACCTCATTAACTCTAAGTGCTGTAAATCCCTTTGACTGAATTTAACCATGTGGCAGAGCGCAGAGGTCATTAAAATTACTATACTGAAAGAAGTATTTTGTTCTGGATCGTTAGTGTTACATTCAGATATTTAAGGACGGTAGTCTTTTGGTCAGCATATTAATGCAATGTTGTGTGACTGCTTTGTTATTGAATGTTCAGTGTGTAAGGTTGCAGTGAGAAAAACAAAAGGATTTAACACATGTATTGTTAAGCAACAGTGGTCTGAAAAAAGTTTCCAGCTCAGGTTCAAGTACAGTTATAAGCAACATCACCATTCTTCACAAAATACTCTGACTGCAATAGCTTCAATTCAGGCTAAGTATTGGGGTTTAGTATTGGGCCAAGGTTAATTTATCATGTTAACCTAAACTGCTTGTTAGCTAAAGATGATGGAGTCATAAGAGGGAGAATATTACACTGTGTTGAAAAAATCAAAAAAAATGTGAATTCTCATAATCAGAATAGTTAGCAGTTTAGTTGTAGGCCTAGATGGTAACGTTTAATTTATAAGGCTAAAATTAAGAAAGTTTTAATTTCACAACATGAGTCTTTGGACTTCAAACTTTTTCTGTTGTTCAGACATTAAATTGAATACATATACATTTGCACAAGTAGTCATATTGAAAAATTAATTTGCCTGGGGCATCCCAATCACAACAAATAGTGTTCCATTTTATCTGCTCTTGTTATCCAGACCTCCTATGATCTTGGTATGAAGCAAAGAGCGAGAGTAACAGAATCAGATAAAAGCCAGACTCTGACTCCAGCCGACTTCAGGATGCTTGCCCCTGTGGAGCTCTACTTTGTGAGCATGTTTATGACTGTAATGGTTGTGAGAGGTCTGATAAAGCTCCCTAGTGTCTCGCCCACACACAGACGAACTTAATATTATGGTCATATGGATGATGAAAAGAAAGACTGTAATGGACAGGCTGCAAGGTCTTTATAATCTACGTACCAAAGCACATTCCGAGGCTTTTATGCTTTGAGGTATTCTGTGTCATATTTAAGCCACAGTCAGGCCTACAAGCCCCTCTCATGTCCACCAACTTTATAGGCTTGTGGTTGCTGACTTTGATTGTTATTTATGTTGTTTTGACTCACGACCATAGAGCTTTATGAGTCTCTGGTCCTTGATGCCCTAAAGTTCTGCTTATACCCAGGCTCATATGAACACAACTAGATAGTCTTAGATTAGTAATTTGAAGCATACTATAACACTGACACTGCATCTTAAATGGGTTGTTTAATACTGTACATGTTCATTGATGGGAAATGAAAATAATGATTTCATGTTACTCTAGCAACACAGCTCCTTTGTATTTCACCTGTCTTCTGTCCTTGGATAAAACAAATCAGCCGCAGAGTTCTTCGACAGGCACCAACTGTTTTTATCTGCTTGTTGCTATTGGAAATGATGGCACTTACACTCAAGGGCCCTTTTTAGCCTTGATAGACCTAGCTATCTTTCCTGAGCCTCTTGGCTCTTCCAATACTGCTGCGAAGCGTATGGCCACAGTCTGCCCTTATCACTAACCTCAACATGGTCCCCTCCCGGAGTCTGGCTCAAGGGAAAGGGGGGAATGGTGGTTTCGTATCATGTTTGTGATTCCCGCTCAGGCTGCCCTTTCCTGCTCCCACCCTCCCATACCCTGAATCCCATGGCTGACTGATAATGGAACAAAGCTGCTGTCCACTCATCTGTGTGTGTCACATGTCCTGCTTGAAGTCCCCCTTAGTTATGGTGAATCATCTGCGACAGAGTAACTGGAGCACACGGTCACTCATCCCCCTGGCTCTGCCTTGCTAGTGCCAGAGCTGATT
Source organism: Symphodus melops (assembly GCF_947650265.1). Classification (NCBI taxonomy): domain Eukaryota; kingdom Metazoa; phylum Chordata; class Actinopteri; order Labriformes; family Labridae; genus Symphodus; species Symphodus melops. The sequence continues at coordinate 18,653,663 of NC_136695.1, read as the reverse complement.
CCATTGCCTTACCCAGGGAGAGTAAAGAGAGGGCAGGCAAGACTCTGTTGAGATCTCCCCTTCCTCTCCCCTGGAGCTCAAGAGATCAAGCCTGCATGGGTGGCCCTGTCTGAGGCTGTTTGCTCTTAATTGAGTTGCTCACTCAGCCACTGGCCCTTGGGGGACACCTCTGTGTCACTTCCTATGATTAACCTAAATTTCATCCATCGTCCACGACTGCTGCCAGATCTGGTAAGGCCATGAAGTATGTGTTAAGACATCCACAGTAAAAGAGCAAGGAGAGGAAGACGAAGGGGGTGAGCAGAAGGCCAAGGTATAATTTGATGAGGGTGGCAGAATAAATCCACCCACTAATGTACACATCTATACATAAAACAGAGAAGTGAAGATGAAGGCAATTAGGATACCTGGTAAAAGGTCCATTTTCCCTGCCACAGCAAAAACTATACTGCATCGATGTTACCTAGTCTCCATTGAGCTGTTCAAGTGGATATAAAAATGGCTTCTTGTCATTGCAAGTTCCATTAAACAGTATTGGTGCCGACCAATTTGGGCTTTTTAGCCCTGGCCTAGCTCCAGGGGATAGGAAAGCAATGTATGGGGCGTTCTGTAAGTTAGTCTTGGGATAGGCTTCTCCTTTCTACAGTAAGTAGCAGGAGATCAAAGGCAGTGAGTAAAGAGGTATTCTGTCCACTTGCACACAGGGCCAATCAGACCTTTTCTTTATTGGCACACCAAGAAGCAGTATAAATCACGTCAACCAGCATCGACCACAGCCTTAGTCGTGAACAGTAGCTCACAGCAACACATGGATTTGCTGCTGTCTATGATAAATGTGAAGTTATTTAACAGCTTTGATGGGCAACCATCGGCAAGTACCATTGTTTCCCTTTTTAGGTTTTCACTACTTCTTCCTTTTGGTTGCTCTTGCTTGCTTTCTTTCACACTTGTTTCCTTTTTCATGCCTGTTTTGTTTTCCAAACACTTGTGTGCGTCGGCAGCGCTCTGTCTGCCAAGGCATTCATGGAGAAGTGATAGGCATGGAGAGACTGTGGGCCAGCAACCATGAAATAAATATGGATGGTCATGAGTGAGATGAGCGAGGATCATCTGTTTTGCCATCTGCTTGTGCAAGAGCGTGGATGTAATGACTGTAGTCCTGCCTAGCCTTGTGAGGCCTTGGTTGCTGGGAAAGGCGATTGACAGATACGCAGACAAACTTGGCCCACAGAGTCACACAAAACCCACACACCAACCATGTTGATGTACGCGTTGAATCATGCATGCTGCTTGCACAACTGCACAAAGAAAAGACACATTTATCACATTTACAGTAGTCGTTCCCCCTAAAGAGGATGGCACACACTAGGTCCTACACACAGAGACCCACAAAAACATTACAAAGACACAGCAGTGGTTCCCCTACCGGGCTCAGGTACAAAGCCAAGGCTTGTGTGTCCTATTCTCCGAGCATCTGGCCCACTATGGCCATTAGAAGTGACAAGTTGACAATTTCCAGGCAGGATTGGTGTTGGTGATTATTCAGCTGGCAGTGTCCTACCATGTGACAGTCTGTTAGTGTCTGCACAGAGGACATCATGGGAATTGTGTTCCCAGCACTGTGGTCATTGAGGGGAATAAAAAGCTGCACCAGCGACCCCCCCACTACCCCTGTGCTCTGTCCCCCAAGCTGACAATCCTCTTTTTTCCTTGGATGGCTTCGTTGCTGAATGGATGGTAATACTATGAGCGTATGTTTATCTAAAAAAAAAAAAGAGTGAAAAAAAAACAGGCTTTTGAATTATACATATTCCTTATGGAGGGTGACACAGTGGGCGCTCTCAGAATCAATCTCGACGCTGGATGGAATCATAGAGCGCAGAGAAAATGGCAAACATTGCTGTGGTTCAATGGCCTGATACTCTCATAAATATGTTTTTATGGCCCTGAATGAGTTGGGGCATGGAGATGTTAGGTGCTCATAAAGGTGTGTGTGTGTGTGTGTTCGATTGTACATAATAATACTAAAAACAGAAGGTTATAAAATACTCCTCATTTAATTAGCTTATACAGTTTGAAAATCAATACCGTGTCAATCATAGCTTAAGGTGTTACATAAATCAGGATTTCAGTAGAAGAAAAGGATTTGATTGTCTTGTCGAGGATGCTATTAGTGTGTTGACCGTTTGTACTACAAAGTTACAAATGCATCTAACGCAACGCAACACTCTGAAATCAAATTCTGGCTCGTTTACTCGATCCTCAGTAGTGAAATTGAACATTCTGCTGCCTCTGATTTTTCATCCATCCTTTGGGTTAAGTGTTGTCTTGGGAACTCAGAGAAAAGCAGGCGGCTGGGGGTGGAGTGGGGTGAGGGAGACTGTTAAGAGGCTCTTGAACTATAGTCTACTGTCAGTGGAGAGTGCTGAATGAGAAAACTGTCCAAAAGGAGAAAAGAGAAGCAGAAGAAGCAGCAGATTCATGGCTGGGATGATTTGTTTTGCTTGTCTACACCCCCTCAAGCTGCCTGCCTCCACTATCAATGAAATACACTTGAGCAAAAACCAAGCATAGCTTCATGCCATGTAGAAAAAAAAGTCATAGGATGGAATGGGAGGGTAAAAGCTGTTTTACCACTTGCTATGAAGCTTTTCTGCACTGTGTTGTTTACAGTCTCTGTTCCTTAGTTCAGTGTTTCTTTTTGTCTGATTAGGAATTTCACAACGTTCTCTTTGGTGAAAAAAAAACACAACAACAACTACTAAAACAGCCATCCCTATTCAGCTGTGATGTTTTTCTCCCCCATTCAGTTTGAAGCTTCACCAACTGGCAGCCTCTGCTGCTTTTTTTCATACTGCCCTGGCATTTAAGCACTCTTTAAAATCTGTGGCTCAATTTTTATTTATTTTTTTTAAAACGTATGTGCGTCCCCGATGATGTGTGACGGTCACAGGACACGTCGCTATGTTGGTACTGCTGTGTAATTTGATGATTAATGTTGACCCCGTCTGCCCTGTACCTTATTTATCTCCTCTTTTATTGAACCATGGGGAATCACAAAGACGGCAGAAACTCAGACTCTGGGTGTCAGAAATGCAGGAGTGTGATGCAAAGGGACTCCCATCCCTCTTACAGACTGCTCCTTTATGCCCTTTAGCTCTCTGATGATTCACCTACCAATAATCAAACGTGGCTCACTTTCATGTCTTGTATGCTCCAATAGAGCTTAAAAACTAGTTGTGGATTTAAATAGCACAGGCCCAACCCTGGCACCAGCTCTATTCCTCACTCTACATAGGGATAGAAATAGCCCAAAACGTCACAGGGAAATTGGGATTAAGTTCAGCTTGATGTTGGCCGTCTCTCCGCTGCCCAGATTTCCACTTGCACTTTCCCAGCAGCACTCTCACATCTTAGTGGGTCACATCGCAGAATTCTTGTCATCAAGGGCGGTGGGTTTTAACGTCAGGGACTGTGATATCTCCTCCCCAAACCCTTCCTTCTGCCTCTTCCCTTCCACCGATAACGGCTAATCCTCGCTTCACATTAAACTGTGACCAAGATCAATTAAAACCCTGCCTCACCCTGATAGCAATCTCCCTTCGCAGCAGCCAATGTTGGGTGAAGTTTGTGTGTCTGTGTGTGTATGTGTACAGTATGTCAGGACACATGTGGATGCGCCTGACTGCCTGTGTGTGTAGTGAAGGAGAGAGTTATAATAGAGAGCCATCTTCATCCTCTTCAGTCGGTTGCCAAGCCGCGGGGAGAGCCTGCCATTGATTCTCATCGCCTCTTAACAGAGATAAAAGACAATAAAACACAATAACAGTGATGATCACACCACTGCTGGCAATGTATGTAATGATTTTCCATATCCTAATTAGAATCCTTTTCTTTGTTGAAATTATTTATATTTGGCACAGGCCTTAACATAATAATTCCTGTAATGAAAATTAATAATAATAGATAAAATACTACTAATATTGGTTTGTTCAAGTGTGTTGCAGCTGTGTCTGCAATCTCCAAAGTTCCTCATCTTCTCATTTCTGGATCAGTCCAATGGAGATCTCTGAGACAAAGAGAATTCTCCCCTTCTCTCATTTTTATTTAGAAAGTTGGGGCTAAGTGTTTTCTGTTGCTTGAGATGTGCCAGATTCATGGTGCCGAGTTGTTTCCAAAACCATTGGCATCATAGGGAGAGACTGGCTGGCAGAAATGGAAGGCTTCATCCGGGGGTGCCAAATGTGCTTTGGCATGTGAGATGGAGGGCTGGGTAGTGGGAAGTGAGGGACCCCATGAAGGTAGAGGATAGAGGAGGAGGTGGTAGCAGGAACGGCAGGACAGGGCGGGAAGAGAGGCGGAGTGGAGTCTCTTGCGTGGAGAATGGCTGCCAAGCCGACTGTCATGTTAGCCACTGGGATTGGCTGCTGTGGGCCTCAGGTTGTTTTGGTGTGTACATCAAAAGGACAGGCTGTGAACATGAAAACACAACTCATTTTTCCACCATCTATCCCATCTTTTGCCTCTGCTACACTACTTTTTTCTCCCGCTCTTAGGCTCTCTTTGTTGTCTTCTTTCCCATGAGGTGCACATCCAAGATGCTGCAGAATCTTTGAGCTCAGGAGGAGAGACAGCATGCCTGCAGGGTTGCCACCACAAAGTGCAGCAAAGACCCGGGAGAGGAAAGTAAAGGATAGAAGTGGAGAAAAGAGGTAGCTACCAGCCCGATGGACAGAAGTCTAACGACTGTGTTATCAGAGATGACAGAGTAAGATGTGTCCACCATATTTTCAACAAAACAGATGACCCAGGAAAAGTAAACACAAGCTTCTCACTGCATCACAAACCACACAGAAATTACCATCTGCTGCCACTTTAACCCCCTTTCAACTGGCTCTGTGTTTTGTCTTTTGCACTGCTGTCAGCACTGTTTCAATTACAACCTGCAGCTTATGTCTATAGTCGATTACACCAGCTTGGCATTTATGTATAAGGCGGGTGGGTTGACTCGTGTTTGTAGGCTATGCAGGGCTTTATTCTTTTATTGTCTCGTCCAAAGACAATGGTGTTCTTGGCCCGAGAGCAGTTTCCACCCCTTCAAGACGCAAAGCAAGAATTACATTGCCAATGATCTAAATTCAGAACAAAGAGATCCAGATTTTATTCCTTAATGTTGGTGTTTTTTGTTTTCTTCCCTGTCATGTACCACACTTTTTATTTTTAGTTTGTGGGCCTTTTTCTTCTCCTATATTGGCTCCGCTTAGTTGTGACCTAGTTTATTAAAAGGGGGAGTTTGTCCAAGCCATGGGAATCAGGGGCAGATTAACTTTCTGTTAGTTCTCCCTCGCATAGCTCCATATGTCAGAGCCACAAAAAGAAAAAAAGAACGCAAGTCACTAAAAGAGTGAATATCTTGTTGGGATGCCCAAATGAACTGAGCAGCTGTATATGTAGCGTTAAAGAAACTAAAGGTGGAATTAATTGTCCAGGCAAGGGAGTTGCAGTGACGTTACCTTCACTTTTAGAATCCATTTCGACTTTTTACCATCAACTGTGCCACCACAACACGACATTTTCTTTTGTGTTATCAGAAAGGGTTGAATTTATTTATACACCTGAAAGGCATTGTGTTTACAGCCCCTCATTCTCTTGTTGACTGAGAATAACAAACAGTCTAGAGAAGGTTTAGGCTGGAAATGGCATTTCTAGATTACAAAACAAAAAAAACAGAATGTGTTAAGCTTTATTGGCAAAGAGAAAAATGATTTGATCCTGTCTTCAACCTCCTGCATGTCGTCTCCAAGATCTACTCACACTACAAACAATGGCAACGTGTGTAGGAAAACAGCAAGCAGCTCATACAGTAGGGGTCAATCACAAATCTTTCTCTCTTAACACATCTCTGTGCATTTGATGTTTGTTGTAATAACATTTCTGAGCAAATGCACACCATGTAGGTGCCCAAAGCCTTGGTGTTCAAATTTGTGTTTACTGCTTACTTACAAGAAAAATATGGAAATTGCTTGGTAGTCCATCAGGAGTCAACAGTAATCTCTTCTTCCAAATAACAGTCACTATAAAACACACCACAAGGGGAAAAAATATGTTGTTGATTAAAGTTTTTTTGATAGAATATCATGCATTAATGTGTTGCCGCTCCATGCTGTCTTTTTTTTGTTTGTTAAGTGACAGGCTGAAAACAGATTTGGCCCATCTTGAGTCATTATTCATTTGCCCTCTGTTGTCATTCTTTATCTGTCCTTGTGTTTTTTGGACTGACGTAGTGTAAACACATCCATGTTTTCAACTGCCTTGCCTGTAATTAAGCATATTCAGGAGTGATAACCTCATACAATCCCAAAGCTTTTACAAGGTTATCCCGCTGAAGTCGGCTTACAAAAGAAATCAGGGATCAGGAGTAAATGACAAGCGGATAAAGGAATAGGAGATAGGAGGAGGGTGTTCTGCTTCCCATCTTGCTGCAGGCAGGGAGAGTGATTATTTAGATGGCAATGAGCTAAGAGTGATCCTGAGGATGTCGGGTTCAAAAACAAGAAATGACCCAATACTGGGTGAGATTAAAAACCTGTTACTATATCATGACAACGCTTGACCAAAGGATACTACTGAATTTGATCTTGCTCATTCCAAAATAAAAATATAAGAAGGATGTTGAGGGGGTGTGACAATAACATAGGCTAAGCACTAAACATCCATATTAATCAGTGGTCGACACTGGTGTCAACCACCAAGCCGTACCAATGCATTTTCAAGGCCACTAATCCGTTGTCACAGTATAACCAGGACAACAATATGGTATATTCAACGACTACTTTATTTGAATGCTCTTCCCATTCAAAGGGTGCCAGTATAACCTAGTGGTGAGTGTGCTTACGTTCGGAGGCCTTAGACCCCGAAGCCAAGGTTCGAATTTAATTTATGGACGCTTTCTCGCATGTCATTCACTGCTCTCTCTCTCCACGATTTCTGACTCCATCCACTGTCCTATCTCTGAATAAAGGCTTGCAAGTCTCAAAAAGAAATCTTCAAAAAAGGGAAAAAAGAAATCATTCAATTACAATCCTAACGAAACAAATAAATGAAGCCTTAAGATGTTCAACTGTGGAAGGATGCTAAACTCAAAGTCAAGGCACAGCTGGAACATGTTTAGCAAATGCTACGAATGTCATGTGGAGTCATGTGTCATCTTTTGTGTCTGCCTTTCAGTAACTGCCCTGCTTCATGAGAAGGCAGTTGGATGGAGCTGCATCTCTGCATCAACCCCTCATGGTGGTCCTGCCTCCCCCACCAGTGAAAAAACCCATGGCTACTTTTAAACTTGTATCGGATGATTAGACTTGGGTTGCATCCCAGAACACCGCTCAGCCCCAGCAGGGATTCAGCAGGGAGCATCGTAGCCAATGCATAATTTCTCAAGATTGCGGGACTCACACTGGGCCAGAGAGTCCCAATCCTACCAAGGCAAAAATGTGAAAAGCTTATTTATATATATATAAAAAAGTGTTGAGTATAAAGAAAAGATCTGTCCTTTCCAGTTTGTAAAAATTCTATGTTAAAGCTCATTATTGGATAAGATTGAGGTGGATATTTCATTTACCATCATACTGGGAAAAAAGTTTCCCTTTTACTTCCATCTCTTGTTTCACCTGCTCTCCAAATCCTCCTGTCTTCTCCCTCGTCTCCCTCACTCTCCATAAAGGGATGCTAAAGAATCCACTCTGCAATCCACTCTCTTCTCAAACTTATCCAGAGCTTAATTAAAGGTTTTATGTCCTTCCCAAGTTTCATTTTGTATTCCTCTCTGCTTATCTTATCTAAATGCTATAATGGAAGGAAACATTCCACATCTGAACGAGAGAAAAATGCATTTTCGAAAGACAACAGCCAACAGCATAATGTTATGAAGATATTTGTAGGCTCTTTCTATCTGCCAAATGAGGAGATTTCTGTCTCACTCATCCAGTTCTAATCAACGCTGAACATGTGGGAAACTAATGGTGTTTTTCTCTTTGCAAAACAGCACCCGCTTCACCTCTGAGTGGGACAGTATGCCGGATTGAACAGATTACAGAGTGTGCTGTACATAACAGCAGGTCAAACTTACAAAATGTGCATCTTTTATTTTTAATGGCTTATGAATATTTAACTGCCAGGGTCAGTCGGCAAAAAATCCTACTGTGGAAATCAATAAATTGGTTTTTTAAATGGAAACCTGGGCAAAGCATTTAGTCTAGCTAAAAACAACTATGAATTACCCTGAGCTTAATCTCTTGAACATTCCTCTTCGGAGAAAATGCTGCTAGTCCTGACAGAAGTAAGTGTATATGTGTGTGTGTTTGTATGATGGCTGCACATTTGAATTCTTGTTTTCTGTCGGAGCCCCTTGTTGTGTCTTTTGCACTGCTCACTGTACTTTTAATTTGTGTGCACAGTGTAGGACAGACTTGAATCCAGTAGGTTTAAGCACACGTTTCCACAACTATAAAGGCATCTTTCATTCTGTTATGCTCATAAATTTAATTTCTAATTCAAGAAACATGAAACAGGGATTATAAAACAGACTTTTACTGTGGCATGATTTGCGCCAGCACACTTTGGTCAGCCAATTTGGTCTTCTCTTCAGCTCTTTTTCTCTTATCCAACAGTAAACTATTATAACCGTGGGTGATTGTGCAGACCTATCTGCCAAGGGTTTTAGGGAAAGCAATGGTGTTACCATGGTGCTTGCATCCCCTTCTTGGTGTTGTAAACAGGAGCCAGTGATTCCCCATTGGGATGATTTTGCATGCAGGTTGGAGAGAGAAAGCTGCTGGCCCCCCAAATACATTCCATTACCATCACCCTAAGGGTCCACTGTTGGAGTCTTATCTTGCCGACACGTAGAGGAGAACAGGGACAGAGAGGTTGGGGGGCATAGAAAGGAAAGGGAGTATTAGAGAGAGAGAGAGAGAGAGAGAGAGAGAGACATTTTTTTTATAAAGTGAATGAGAGTATCAACGAAACTTAGAGGAGAACAGATGTAGAGAATGGCAAGGAGGGGAAATAAAGAATGAAAACAGACACAATATAAAATAAAGTTAGAGTCAGAATAAATCCTTTGAAGGTATGGCTGTCCGTATCTACATACCAGCTAACTCTAAACCAGGGTGATGGTTCAACTCTTGCCTTGGGTGGAAAGCCTTTCCATGAGACTTCAAAAAAATTAACACAAGGCAACTATAAGCAGCACTATCCAACATCAATGGCTTTTTCAGTCAAATGTTATCTGAAGCGTCCTTGGTGATCTCAGTGAGGACCCATGCAGAGCCCTGGGTTAGTGACTGGGGCTATACTGATGAGCAGTCACCCTGCAGTGTGAGTCTGAAGCAAGCTGCTGTAGCTTAGAAGCTGTTGTCTTATCTCAGGCTTGATTTTTTCTATTTACCTTTTGGACTCCAATCCTTTTATCTGTGATCTAACCTGCAATGATGAGTAAAGCTGTGCTGACTTTTCCATAAATGCACTTATCGACGCTGTACAAGCTCTCCAATGCCAATGAGATGGCCAAGAAAATCACTTAGCATTCAGCGTGCATAACTTCACCTGTGCTGCCCACAGATAAACAGAGAAACACATACACATATACAGCTACAGCAGCTGTGCTCATACACAAAGCATGGAGGCACAAACACACTTTAGCACTTGTGTTGCTGTGTCTACAGGCTATTCAGGGTAATAGCTTGGGCTTTCAGCTCTAAGTGTGTTTTTTCTCTTCCAATCATACAATAGTGCCTGCTGAGCTGGCAAGTAAGAATATCAAACAGCAAATGAAATTCCTGAGAGCCGTCTGCACCAAAATCAACTTGTAGCATGAATTTTTCATCATTTCTGAGGTTATATTACCTCATTAGAGTACTCAGGCAGTCATTCAATAAGCATGGTCATTCTCCATGCTAAGACTGGATCAGTGGTTGTATTTAAAAAAAAAAGGGAATTCATTTACCACCTCCCTGCTCAAACAAATATATATATTCACAAGTACAGTACTGTTCTTGTTCTGTATGTGCAATGACATGTAATAAAGGACATATACAACACTTTATCGATATGGAGGAGAGCGTCCCTGGGAGCGGGATCAGACATTCTCATCAAATATTCCTAGTAAGGCTGTGACAATATTCCTCATTGAGTTGAAAACTGTCTTGCGACACAAGTACATAAGACGCAGAGCAGCAGCCATCATGGCGGACTCTGATGTTGAACTAGAAATTACCAAAGAAGACGCCCAAGCCACTTTTAAATGGTTTGTGTGGCAGCTAGTGGTGAAGCAGATCACAGCTGACTTAAAGTATTTGACAAAAGAAGGGTATCACACATGAAACAAGGTTTAAAGGAAACACATATATTAGTAAAATTAAAGCTCAAACAATCAATGTAATCAATCAAATCAGTCATGAATTCAATGTATGGATGGGTGTAGTGTTGTAAAGTGCAAACCATAGCAAACCAGTTGGTGGTGGCCTAAGAACAAGAGAGGGGAGGACAAATTGGAGTGCAAGCCACTCATAAAGCCGAGTCCTGATGGACCCAGGTGTGCCCAGTTGCACTAATGGTCTTCCTGACTCACTGTAACAATTACATAAAATATACATAATTTAAATGTAAATATTATGTCCAGAGCTATATGTCATATTAGTGATTTTAATCTGAAACATGAATATCAGGAAAGGAGGTGTTTTAACAAATTTACACAACTAGGATGCAGGAGAGAAACTAAACTTCACAAACCTCACAGCAGCAACAATAACCTGAGAAGTGAACACACTGTGACTTCAAAAAACATCTGTCTGGTCGAATAAACTGAACAAAAGTGACTTGTGATTATTACCTATACTTTTTTATACATTTATTATACATTTATTTATTTTTATTTACAATGTAAAGAAAATTATCCTGACACTGATGTCGTAAGACTATTCTAGATAATGGATAAGGAGTTCATATTTATCTTTCAGCTTATGTTCATTTACTTAAAAAGTAGCCATGTGCCTTGAAACAGAAAATTGAGGATGCATTTTGATGCATCGTGAAATCGAATTGAATCACATCGGTGACAGGATAATCCTAATCCAATTTAGTCGTGAGACGAGTGAAGCTGCACAGCCCTAACACACACAGCCACAAAATAAATACAATGGGTGTGTTACCTAAACTGTAAAAGCTCATCATGACACAAAAAATAAATCACAAAATAAGAAGATTACAAAAAGGCAGTTGTAGCAATGACTATATAGAGAAAAAAACTGCATTTAGATTTTTTATATTATTATATTATATTTGTTCTTTAAAATTGTTCTTCGTTGTCTTGTTCTCATGAACCAAATATTGTGTATTTCTCTCATCTTATATGCCATGTTCATCACTACAAAAGCTTTGCAGCCTTATGCTCACTTGCAGCCAACAGCTGCTAGCTCCTCTGTGAGTTGAGTCTGATCTCCTGGTCGAGTCGCAGGAAAACACCAATTTCACCTGCTATTTATCTGTGGGATTAAAACATCACAGCATCTAGCAGAAGTTCTAAACATGTTATCAAAAAGGCGACCTGCTTATGTACTCATTTTACTGGCAAGGAATATATTTCCAGAGCTATGCTGCTGTATTTGATGCAGGGGTATGTTGTTGTCACTGTCTGTCTAATTATCATTCAGTGAGTTTCAGAGTACTTTTGATGCAGGAGGTCAGCAGCATTTAGTGTTATTTGGCATTTCTTACATTTTTTCTACAGTTATTATTTATATATTTTTTTTCTTTGACACTTTATTTTCCTAATTTTAGCATACCTGTCTGTCATTCATTTATTTCTCTGTGTGCCCTTCTATTTGATTTTGTATAATTATTCATTTTCCTCATGCTACACCATTGATTACTGTTGAAATTAAAAAGGGTGAGTGAGTGAGATAGAAGAGGGGTAAAGGCCATTGGACAGTGATAAGGAAACATGAAGTAGCCACATCTTTTTTTAGCACTGAAATAAAAAAGAGGATTTGGTGGACTGTTATGAGAAAAGCTCAGCCTAATGGACAGTGGATGACACGGAGTGCACAGAACAGGGATTAAGAGACATCCCAGACGTATGTGTGTGGTTGGTTGTGAGGGTGTGCGTCAGGGATAAATCTGTTATATCTGCAAGTGAATATATTGCCTAAGTCTCAGTTCCACTGTCCGGCTGTTTCTCTTCATTTAAATGCGATACAATGTATGTTTATGTACATTTATGATTTTATTATATTTAAATTGTCCTTATTAAAACTCAAGAAATTCACAAGAAATCGTGAAAGAGGAGAAAAATAAATAGTTGCTTTGTCCTGTATAGCAGGGAGTATTTAAGCTGCTGTGAGGAACTTGGGTTGTATTGATTATGGAAACCCCTGTGGACACAGTGGAAAGACTTATTTCTTTGTGTTTGTGTACGTTTTCTGACAAAATAATCGAATCCTTATTTATCTTAAATGGCTAACACGCAACTCAAAATGAATCCTCAGCAGGAAGAAATTTCTTTTTTTCATAGACGGTTTTGGCAGTACATTGACGATAAGCTCATTTATCCTTTGCAGAAGGCAAAACTATAGAGATTATCAGTCTCAACAGTGATGGTCTGGTTTGCTATTTTAGGTTATTTTAAGACATCAGTGTTCAATTTGATCCATTTCATTGTCAGCTTTAAACTCCAAAAAAACCTGAAAAAAATCATACTAAAAATTGCCAAAAAAACAACCATGACCATTAATACTCCTGAAGTGACCTTAACACCCATGAGGACATTTCTCTTCAGATTTGTGACGAACCAATATGTTACAAATACAACTTCCTATTGCCATTCTTTATCAGTAATTTTCACATTTTTCCAGGGCAAAGAAGTAAGGATTTAGCAGAGAAGTCCGCCCCAATCTGTTCCTAAGATATAATTCTATATATATGTTTCAACAGGTCTTAATCCACATTACAGGGATTTAACATGAGATACACAGGGATTTGTAAAGATCAGCGTCTGCTCAGAGACAGAGAAGAAGAAAAAAATCTCTCGGCTCCCCTCTTTTTGTCATCATTGTAGTTGTGTTTGTGTGTCGAGGGGTGCTGCATTTTTTTTTTTTATAATCTTTTTTTGCATGTTCATGTCAAGTATATTGTGCTAACAAGTCCCACATCTTTTTGCACTCATAAGCTCCTAAATCCTTTATCAGTGTTGTTGTCATGTATGCTTAGTGCAGTGATGTGTCTCGCCCAGCCCCGAACCCCCTCCACCCCCACCCCCCAACCCCATCCAGCCCACAAACTGTTTGCTCTAGTAATCATCTTATTTACAGGTTATGCTTCCATAAAAACTGCCTCTGATGATCTCAGTCACAGGAATTCATCATAAAGAGGCATGACGTTTATGATGGAATCAGGACTCACTCCCTGACTAACCTGTCTGTGGCATAGCTCCAACAGCCGCCTCTGTGTCTGTCTGATGGAGTCTGGTGCATGCTGCCGACCTTCATCACCACCAGATCTATAGCCCATTTCTGTCTGTTTTACCCTAAAAGCCAAAACTGGCACATGGCAGCTTAACAAGGGACTTTGAAGAGGCTGTGTTGCTTCACGTTTAGCAGTTATAGGCTAGAATCATGAGCATATAAACATCTGCACTGAATTTGATTACAACTAAAGAGAGCCTCTATAAGTATTTTTTCTGACATCAGCAACCTGCAGCGTTTTATGCAGCAAGGACTTTATGTTTTGGACTGAAATAAGGGAGGGGAAGTAGAAAAAAAAGGCTGGTTGTATAATAAAGCCTTGCTGCAAATCCAATCATGATTAATATCTGACAGAGAATAATATTTGATACACTGCGGTACATGCGTCACGCCTATGAAGAGTGATCATATGAAACATTGCAGTCTCTCCACAAGCAAAGAAAAAAGATCTTCAGTTAGTCACAAAAGGAAATGGGGAGATTTGTTTGGAAAAGGAATTGTGTTCAAAACCATGGTTGCCTGCATCTTGGCCTATGTCAACCTTATTGCTTTGGTCCTGTTTCCCAGCCCCTCTCCCTGCTTCAATATGATAAGATTTACTGGCATGTCCAAATGGGTAATCTTGTTTATTCACTGTAGCTGTTTGGATCCCAACATCACCGGGAGAATTAAAGCCTCTGAATCTCAGCAGGAGGTCAAGCGGGAAAAAAAAGGAAATGTAGTTTTCTATCTCTATTCTGCCTCTGTGTTGGTGTTCATTAGTTCTGTTACAGCCGATATTATTTTCACTGCAGCTCACTCTTATATTCCCTCCTCTGTTGTCTCACTCTATATTTCCTTCTCTTTTGAAGCTCCCCCTCTCCTTTGCGAGTGGATGTGTACTTGTATATTGTTTGAGTAAAAGAATCAGGCTCCTTCAGGGGAACTATGCACATGATTTTTCTGCGCTTTGACAGCAATGTGTAAGATACAACGCTGACTCCTAGAATCCATACCATTGATTCAACATTCAACCAGCAAATTTCTGGATTGCCACAGAATTATTTAATTAATCAGTAGGAAAAGCCCAGGGGTTTGTGGGCCAGAAGGGCGACAGAGCTGACAGCCTGCAGGTTAAACGGGAGGTGCATGCCGTCTGTCACATGACCAGTTTTCTCTCTGCAAGAGAGCTTCAATTATAAGAGGCTTGTACTGCCTTTGCATCCCCCCCATCAATCCTTTACCTCCAATCAGATAAGCCAGGGCCTTTACCACTCCTTCTTATGTTAGAAATCTGTCGATTCTGAGTTCAACTCAAGCGCTTTTTTTCCCCAGTTTTATCCAAATCCTCTTTGTAGATCTTTCTTTAAGAGACATATGACATACTTTATTATGATCCCTGTCCCTTTTTAAACACGGCCTTACTCTCACCCCGAGACCTTACAAGGTTAAGGTCGACCCACATCTTAGCTCGTTGCTGGTCAGAGGGTTGTGAAATAGGTTGAGCTTAATCTGTGATACAATTTCACCATCATTCCATGAGAGCAGCGTGAAAACAATCCCAGCTGAGCAGATGTAATCTTTGGATTCAGATAGCAGCAATATGTAGCGCGCCACAACACTGGCACAACACAGCTCAGACATGGCAATGCACGACACGCTGCAAACAAGAGTGCGCTTCGGTCCTCTTGGGGCTGACAATCTCTCCATCAGTGAAGCGGTTGACTCGCCAAATCAATTCAGCAGCGAGGAAGAAACGAACCACATTGGACAAGACATCTTAGGTGACAGAGAGCCTTTATTTGCTCTCTTTCTCACTTTCACTTCCTAATAGATAAGACATCAAGATACCCGCAGGGAATTGTTTGTGGTGGTGTGAGTCTGTGTATGTGTGGCTGAATGGGTGGAGATGGGGAGGGAGGGGGGGGGGGGGTGGGGGGGGGAGAGAGAAAGAGAGAGATGCAGGTTGTATGAGATTGCATCAGCCAGAGTGCTGAATGTGGATTCCTGGATTTCACTCACGTATAGCAGGGCCATTGAAAGGAAACAGGTGGCACAGTACAGCGGGGGTGAGGGAGGGGGGCTATTGTAATTAATGCTGCAGATGCTGCTTTCTGCAGCGCATCTGGGCAGTGCTCTCATTTCAAGAAATCTCCTCCGATTTCTCTGCAAATCCCCACAGGCCTTCAGAATCCTTTTAAATCCCCTTGCAACTTCCTTTATTTTCCCTTGTTTCTTGACCATCACCTCCTCCAGACTCTTGAAACATTTATTCCACCACATCTGATACAGCATTTTATCCTCTCCTGCCCTGTCTTCTCATTTGCCTTTTTTTTTTTTTTTTTTTCTTCCCCGCAAAAAGTCCTTCAACTCCCCGGACCCATGTACCTCCACTTCCTCTCCCTCCCAACTCCTCACCTCCTCCCACAGCCACACACCTTTGCATAGCTTTAGCAGACCAATGGCATGTGTTTGTGCGGTCACAGAGGTAGGAAGCCAATCCCCCTCTGATTACAGTGTGTTTAGGATTAGAGAGAATATGCTCTAACATATTCAGTCTGGTATTATTCTGATATCCCCTGACGCTGCTTCGCAGGAACTGCACTGCCAGATCGGGACGCTGCCTCACCACACACGCCATGCAGTGCACCAGGTGGAATATTGAATCAAAACGCCCTAAATAGGACGACTGGGAGTTCAGTTCTAGGGCAGAGACAGGAAGGAAATACACCAAGTTTGTTTGAATTAAAGCAAAAACGTTGAAACCTTTAAATAAAACATAAGGAAATCTAAAGGGCCAGAGAAACAACGGAAATGATATACTGCGAGCAATACCATCTGCTCTATTCCACTCAACTGTCATTTTCTCAAATTGCAACATTCTATACTTTCAGGAGGAAAAAGGAGCGGACATATTTTTGATTTGCATTTGTTCTCACATCAAGGGCATATTAAAATAAGGGCAAAGAATTCAACAGTCTTCTGAATTCTCACCCCTCTTATCTCCCTCAGCTAAGCGAGCACTGTGCCAACAGAGCGTTGGGGGGAAAAAAGGCATCTTTGCATAAAATAGCAAGCGAGCAAAATCTAAAACAGTTGGTGAGGAACTCTAAATAATCACGGTGCTTTTGGAGATGAATGCATTAGCATAACTTAGTCCCAGCGAAGTAATCACTCGTCTCAGGGTTAGAAGATCCCCTCTAGGCTCATCTCACTCCTTCTGCTCATATCCCCTGAGTTCAGCCTCTGCAGAATGACTGACCCCCTGAGACTGAGAGAGAGATGGGACACGTAGCAGAGAGGAACAAGTTCAAGACCCCCGTTGGTTTGAAGCAAAGTGCCTTGGGCAAGTGATAACATCATACACAAAGATGGATACATCCGCTACAAAGTGTTGTGAGGTCTTTTTTGAAGTTGATATCGCTGCATGAGTGACCACATGTACTGATGAGAATGTGCGAATAAATATGGAAATAAGTCAGCGTGTGTTCATCGGGACAAGTCCAAGTTTACAAGCGAGAGGAACACATATCTGAATTAAAATGTTCAATGTATGATTTATTTTGTACCTATTCTGTTTGTAGCCCTTCTATATGTTTTACCAGCACAGAGGTCATAGCAATAGTTTTGAAGATTATTTGAGTTCTATATTAACATGCCAGGATATGTAGAAGCTTTACATGTTAAGTTCAGATTTTCATATTAGATAAATTCTGACTTGAAAGAAGTAATGGTACACTTGTCCTGCACTCCTGTACGTTGGAAGGTAAACGCTTCATTTCAGATGAAATGACTGACACAAAAGCATACAGATGAAGTCATGACCATCGCCATCGAAATATGAGATGCTCAGAGTAAACTGTTTTACTATGCAGTTGAAAACCAGGCCAACCTGTACAGTAAGCTGACAGAAATGTTTGAATTCAATACTGGATGTATTTGTATATCTATAAATAGAGGCATTGTCCGACGTTGTCATAAAATCTTCAATTTGAAACAAGCTCCAGAAAAAAAAGGACGCACAAAGTATTTTCACCTCAATGTCTGAGAATGTGAGGATGTGTATTTCCGGCTTGTTGTAGAATAATTTATCATCCCACATAAATGATTGGAGTTAACTGTATTATGTCCATAATTTGACATTCCTTGAAAGAAAGAGCAATAAATCCAAAATTGGTTAGTAATAACATTTTAAACAAATTCAGTGGGATCCATGGGGTCAAACTGAGAGGTCAGTATAGTGGACCTAGTAGCTGTTCTTGTTTCTTGTTTCTGAAGACTAAACTTAAATGCATTGTTCACGGTTCAAAGCCAAGACATCTACGAAAGAAAATGTGTTTCAGGTCAGAAAATGTTTGAATGATTTATGATCAAAATCAAAAGATACATGGCTTACAGACCCTTTTGCACATGCATGCCCTTCATTATTTTAGTTCCAGGCTGTAGTTAAAATGGACCTTTTACTGGGGGAACTGTACTTGGATTGGTTCACAAGTGAGGGGGGGTCACTGAATGACATTTTTGAAGAAAAAGACCTTGAATTGTTGAGTATTTTATTCAAAACACCGCTGTAAAACAGAGTTTTAAAACAATCTTGCTTACAATACTTATAATGTATGAAGTAAGTTGTAGCAGTTGTTTTTTTCCATTAATTATTCTATACCCACTGATTTTGGCCTGTGTGCATAAATGATCTTTTTCTTTATGTTGATGTGCATCTGTATACATGATAGTTAATATTAAAAAGTCACTCTGGGTCCATTGGCATGCATGCAATAGATTTATCCAAGCGCTGACTATTGGGAGATTTAACCCTTTATCTGGCAAGTGACTATTTTTGGCAATTTCTGTACACATTACATATGGCCACCCTTCTGCACCTCAGTAAGGTCGAGAAGCATGTGATCCTCACTCAGCCAATCAGAAGAGATCATCTTATGTTACTGATGTTTCTATTGTGGCATTTGAATCAAATATGGTAACTTTGTCAATGCTTATTTTTCTAAATGAAATTAAAATATTTGGAATTTTTTTTTAACGGAAATAAAATTATGTTATGTCCCCCAATAACCCTCTGATGTTGTTGGGTTTTTTTTAATTTCAAAGTATTTCAATGAATGCCCCAAAGGGTTAAAAATTTCTCTTGTGGATTCTGGGAGATCAGGAAGCCGTCCACTCGTCTCTGAGGGGACCGCTCCTCCTCTGTTGCTGTAGATAGCTGGTGTGGACATTTGTGGTTTCTCAGACGGTGATGGAGTTCTTTTCTATTTCAATCTCCTCTCCTTCGATTGGAAGGCCACCTCATTAGCATCTAGAATAGAATATCAAAATACAATAACAATAGACAAATCAAACTTCAGAGGGATTTAAATCTATAAAACACGACACTAACAGCTTATTGTAATTATTCATTATTTACTTTACAACTCTATAATGATCGGTATTGTTTACATGGGCAACTCAAAGTGTTATAATTACAGAGGATGTAGGCCTAACTCAAAACAATTTATCGGCTTTAATGTACATCATGTTTAATAGGCTACTCTTTAACTCTCTGAACCATTATCTGGATAATTGAACAAAAGTATGACTTACTTGAGATTGTATATCCATGATGCTTAACTCTTGTGTTCAGCACCATGTTATTACAAGTAGTATTTTTTAACTTTGCAGCCAGTGTCCTCAGCTTGTTGCATTATAAAAAGTGGTAAAGCTATACCTATATGTTTCTCTCGAGCAGGCAGAACATCTTGCCAAACTCTATAACAAATATTTATTCTTGTATTGTATTCAACGGTTAGAAAGAAAAGGTTTTGATAGAGAGTTTCATGGTTGGTATGTTTTTCAACCCTCTTTCATTTTCTAGGATAAATCACGAAGAGCATTAAAATGAAAATATATAAATGGCACTTCTATATAAAAAAAAACCTGGCATTTTGAGTTATACTTTTCCCAATGTGTCTGTTGGAAATTTGCCACAAGCCGAAGTGTCTTTGCCAATATAGTGACTCAGTTCCTCATGATAACCCACAAACCTTGTTATGGACAGTTGTTGCTTCTGCATGGAGATGAAACGTTGGCAGGAAGTGTTATCATCATTTCACATTTTTAGTTTTCAAAAAGTTTTGCTGTTGAGCTTTTCATGCTCCCATGCTTGAAGCAGCATAGACCACTGTACTTGGGTATCTTACAAGAAAATGAACAAAACAAATTCTCAGAGAAAAGGAAAAAGTTTTTGTTGTCATGTTGGCAGCACTGTATCTTTATGAATCTCAGTTCATGCGGGTAACGGTAACAAAGACTATCCCCATTAAAGTTCCCTTTATTGAGATTCAGAAGAATCAGAAAGAGGCTAAAAGTGAACATTTCCACTGGAGCTCAAGTCTGAGGGAATACAAAGCTCATTGACGACTGACAGAGGGCCTTGTGTATTTCCGAGTCAGAGAGAAAAGTGTGCATTAGCATATTCATACTGAAGTTCCCTAAAGTGGCACATATGGATGTAAAAACGCTGCCAACTCTATCAGCAGGGTGGTGAATGTTGCATGACTTGCATTGTGTGCCTCTCCTCCTTTTTTTTCCGCCTCTTGTGCGTTGACTGCTAACTGATCCATCAGGGAAAAAGCACTATATTTTGACTGTAAATGTGGCAGTATGTTGTACTCTGGCTTATCTTTTAAACCCACATCACATCAGTCATTTCCTTCTTACCTCTATTTTCTTGCTTGTATTTCCTGGTCTGGCTGCCTTTTCTCCTTTAATCAGACTCCATGTTTGAACAGATTTTCATCAAATGTGTGCATTTCACAGCGGGCGTTTTCAAGAATATTAACGGATGCAGACAGGCGCCAATCAATAAGCGATACAAAGGAACAAGTTAGATAGCTATTTTCCTGGGTCAATTTTTCCTGACTTAAAATTTGAAACAAAATCTATCGAGCTGGGTTCAATCGAATCTCCAGCCAAATTTCCTAGTGTTGACTGCAGAACTGGTTGGCATCGTTGGTAGTATGCCTCTCAGTAGGATGTCCATGGTTTTGTGTGTTTGTGTGTTTGTTTGTGTTTATGTGTGTTCCCTGGTTGTGTGCATGTGTTTGGCAGTGACTGTGATTAGGATGGAAATATGTGTTGGCTAGCTGACTTGCTGGCAAGATCTAAATGAGAACAAATGAAAAAGGAGGCCAGGAATAGAAGTTGGGAATGAATGGACACTGTGAAGGAGATAAAAGGTTTATATGAATGCAGTGACTTCCGGTCCTGCATGTGCGTGTCAGCTCTCTGATGTTACAGGTGTTATCGTTTAATCCGTCCACTTTCTGCTTGCGCCAGTTGCTAACATGCCTCCCTCTTCTTTCCCAGTCTTCGTTTGTGTGTGTGTGTGTGTGTGCCTGTGTTTGTCTGTGTGTTTCTTTCCTCTATCGTCTCTGTTTCCTTCTCCAGCCTGAGTAAATGTCAGCCCAAGCTGCTGCTCTTCCCAGACCACGCCGTGGGAGACAGACCAACCTCATCGCCGTGGCAACCCTCTGTTCTGGCTCAAAGAAAGAGGCAAGAGTGGAGAAGAAAGGAACTTTTATGCCTCTGAACCCCCACTAGTTTCCTCATCCCCCCTTGTCCTTGTGCATTGTAGCCCAGCCCTGAACCATGTGGCCAAGCTCCCAGGCTTTACTGTGACAAGAGGAGGAAGAGAGGAGACTGCAGTTAATAAGTAGGTAACAAGGGATTTCAAAGAGAAAATAAAACGTCATAGAAATATTGGCAAGACATTCTATGGGGAATTGCTCTTTTATAGATGCTTTACAAATAAAATGAAAAAAACTATGGAAAAATTTTCTTTCCTTAAAAAAAACAAAACAAACCCCTGCCAAAGACATTTCTTATAAGAGGCAGAGAAAACTTCTCTAGAATTACCTGCAAGGCAGCGCAAGGAAATGGCAATATTAGATTTCCCCGAACACTTCCTTGGCTCAGAGCCATTGTATTTGATTTCAATTTATACCAGCAGGAGGCTGCCTCATACCCTTTTTCTCTGGTAATGGCTTTCTTCTCAAGCTTACTTGTCACCTCTAACAAGAAGTGCACCTGAAGGGATTTTAGTGGTCATAAGGCGAAGTCATAGGAGCCCAGCCAAAGACTGTCACTCATAGCCACAGTTAAGACAGTTCTTTTCTTTTTTTGACAGTACAATCGGTTGTGGGACCAAGTTGAGCTGCAGATATGGCAGCATTTAGCTATTACCCTCCCTGAGGGAGAGGTGAGAGACTGTTGGGAAGACAAAAGTGTAGAGAGGGGGAGGGAAAGAGCTGTGACGATGTCAAGTGAGGAACCATCTGGTTGTAGGTGTGGGACCATATTTACCTGTGACCGAAACCCAGTATTGTGTCGCTGGTGCATCCAGGTTGCTGCTCGTAAATTTTCCAATATAAAAAAATCAAATCAAATCTCACATTTTTCTCTGTGCAGTCTGAACATGTGTTTGCACCCAATATTCATCATATTTGAATTCCTTAAGGGCTTTTCAGATAGGCAGTGATTGATGCCCTGCTGTCAGCCAATGCATTGTCTAAGTGTTGCTCAGGGAAAGAGAGCATGTACGCCACTTCGAGGTGAGTGCAGTGCAAGCTAGGTCTTGCTGGCTGTTGTTGCAGACTAAAATTTAACAATGTTCAACTTGGGTGCAGTGCTCTGTTATGAACTTTTCTGAAGTTAACACACATTTATGCTGTTTTAAATACACCTGTCAAGCCCAAATTGTTGGATGTTTCTTTTCAAAGTACAGATTTCTCTCCGATGTCCCCGGGAGAGCTAAACCCAAGTTCTAGCAAGACGTTGCGGTGCACTTGACGGGATACAAGCTGCCACAAACCAAAGAGAAAGAGCATTTTTACAACTAAAATTATTGATTGGCAAATGTTTTAATAATGTGTTTTCAAAATAATTTTGAAGGACTTTTCCTGTTTTATAAAAAAAAAAAAAAAAGACTTTAAGACTTGTATTGTTATAACTGTAGTATGGAAACCGGTATTGGTATTATGTGTTTTTAACACAATGTTATAAAAGTTTAAAAATCTATTGTCATGAAAACCCTGTTATTAACAAACAAACTGCTATTCTCTGCTGTTTTAACAATGTAATATTTTCTGATATGTCTTTTTTCTCTTATTTTCCCTACATGCACTCACTTTTGTTTTGCTGTCATGCCAGTTTCTGTTCCCTTTCACCTCACTGTCATTATAGCATTTGCTGATTAAGAACAACAATATGTCCTGCAACACCTTTGCCATGGTTACAGCTAAACTTGTCCACATGCTTTATAACTAATATGTGTGTGTTAGATTTTGTGCCATTTGTTTTGCCAGTGATCACCAGTGATTACACGTGATCGTATGTTTCCTCATTAGAACTAATATGTGTCAGGTGCAGAGGGAAGAACGGTAAAGCTTGTCGTGGGAGCTGTAGCAGGTGTTTGGCTGAATTTCCACGTGGGAAGTCATGTTCTAAAGGATCTTGATCCCATGGGCTTTTTTAAAATGTTTTTGAAGATGTGTGTGCATGCACATTTTTTTTTAAACCACGTGTGCTCTGTATCTCTGCATGCACTTGTGTGTATGTATAATAGTGTTTTCTGCTCAGCTGGCTGTTCCGGTAAGCGCCTGTGTTCAGGTTGCACATGACCCTGTCTCTACAGGGAGGTCTGTGTCTTTCATATCCCCTGTTCAGTTCTCACTCAAATCTGGGTCAAAGTCTAAAAGAATAACCCCATCTGCACACACAAACCCACCATGACACACTGATCTCTGTGAGAAATGACTTCCTGGAGGTTTGAGTGGTGACAAGGCTGGCATTGTGGAGGACACAACTTTTAAATTCACCTTACAGTATGTTGCAGTGATACACTGTCCTAAATCTAGATCCTGTCACCTCTCTGTTTACAGGAATTTCTCTTTACATCAGGTACTACCCACCCTCATCCCCTTTCTCCTGTCTCTATCAGTTTGTTTCAGCACATCAAACCAGTGACCTTGCATGGACCAGATGAGAATGCTGGATTTGCAGGTTGGCAGCAAGTTGATTAGGAATGCAATGTGGCTTAGTGTCTCCTTGGCCAACTGTGTCTGTCTCTCCATTGCTCTCACACAGCTGTTCTCTCCTTCTCCAGTAGACTTTCCTTCATTCTCTCACTTAGTGCATTTAGCTACATGGACTTGAGTATCCCAGTTATGAGCCTTATCCCGGTTTTGATCATATTCGGGATATGACGTTTCCATGCTCACAGAGAAACCTATTTATTTATATTCCTGTATACATGATCAATAATAGTATCCCGGTTTCTGATTACTGCATCTTATTTGCACAAGCGCACATGATGTTTATTTTTTACAACACAACACCGCGGACATTCAGAAATATAAAAGACATGAAAACACTGTGGCTTGTAACAAAAATATCACTTCAATTTACCCCTTTATGAATCCAAAATAAACTCAAAGTCCCAAACAAACGATGATCTGTGAAAATTCCGTTTAAATTGTATTTTTAGTCCACAGAAACAGAAGGAAGACATCCACCAACACGGCCGTTTGCTCATCCAAAACAAACTCAGTCCATCTACAAAGTAAATAAAAGTAGTCCAACAAAGGTCAATCACTGATATACCAGAGTAAAAAAGAAGCAATCTCACCAGGATGCGTGCTTGATGGGGCCACATTTATTTTGCCCGCATGCTCTATATTATAGCCCATCTTCAATTATATTTTATGTTTTATTAGCAAAACATAGAAGTTATTCCTCTCTCCAGAATAAGACGCTCTCATTGGCTCTGTCATGTTTGTTTTACATGTACGTCACTTGGATGAGTCTGCGCCTGTGCAGGTGTTGGCAGCTGCCAGAAACCTGAGAAAGGCGTATACATACCACAGTATCCAGTTTTCTATCGGAGTTCTCAAGGTAGCAAAACCGGGTTTCTCAGAAAACAGGATACTGCAGTATCCCTGTTTCTGAAACCGGGATATGATGTTTACATGCACAATAAAAAAATGGGATACTTAAAACCCCAATCATAACCGGGATACTCAAGTCCATGTAAACGCACTCACTAAGCCTCTTCAACAATGCTGCTACTCTGAACCCGCTTCAACGCTCAGAGGAAGAAGAAGCCATGTTGTGGCATTTGTGCATGCATGTATGCGCATGCAAGCATGATTGTGTTTGTGAGAGTGTGTGGAAGATAAGCTTTGCCAAAGGACAGAGTAAGCATCCTTTCTCCCCTGTTAACAGAGTGGTGGCTGTCGTAGAGGTCTTTTCTCTCTCTTCTGAAAAAAAGAAAAAAGACTGAGGGGAAACAGGGAATTGTCGCTGCAGTGGGACACTGCCTTTCTCAGCTTCAGCCCTGTGGGCCTCAGGCTTGAAGCAGGGCAGAGTGTGTGCAGGATGTTAAGAACTACTGCCTGTCATAGATAAAGGCTGCAGACCTCCTACCAGCAGTTGAACACAACCATCTGGGAGGACCACTTGCAGTGCCTTATATCCATGTGACCCCCTGTTGCACACCCTTGTATTCACCCACACATAGCATCCTTAGAAGGGCTGGGCAAAGGAGGACAGTGTCAGATTGATGGAGACGTCCACATGGCACACTTTTTGTCTTCAACCACTTTTACAAAAACAAATTCAAAACAGACCCCTCCTATCTGTCCCAGCTGTGTTTCACCACCACCTCAAGCCTGCACAACATGAGCAGCACATTGTTCCTGGGCCGTTCCTTGTTGATGTAAAGGGCGCTGTAACTTATTTGTCATTGTGAGAACAGCCATCAGAGCCTGTCAGGGTTCCATAATGACACAAAGATGGTTTTCTTGTGTCAGTAAGACTTTATAAGTGAACAGAAGGATCTGGGGGCATGCACTTCCACATTCCTCTTGTTTTGGTGAATATAGTGGTGCAAGTAAGCGTGAGCAACTATGCTGCAAATGAGGCGTGTGCATGCCTCTCTATATATTATACAACATGGTTTGCATTTTTCACTAAAACCAATCTTTTTGCTCTCCCTTGTAGACTATGTGCTTTTCTTTTTGCTATATTTTTCCCCAGACAGCACTGATTTGTAAATCTTAGATGAAGACCCTCGGTAGACTAGTTCACTCAGTCTTGATTATGCATCAAACCATCAGTAGAGAATTGTATCCACACAATCCAAAAGAGAGAGAGAGTTTGCTCTTTCGACAAGAAGCTTTCTTATTCATATCTACTTATTCAGTGTGGGTAAGAAAACCCACCCTTAATATATGATTATTCATTTACATTTTACAATCCTCAACCAGATGCAGAGGTGTGACTCTCACGTTCCATCTCATCTGGAGTGATTGAAATGCGTTATAAGGTCTTCGTTATTGAAGTCGTTTATAGTTTTGACTATAGCAGTTGTGAGATTTTCTAGACAATATGAAACACATTTCTAGAGTTTTCAGACTGAATTTCATCTTCTCTTAAACAGAAATCTACCAATAACTAATTTAAAGTAAGGCATCCATGTACAACAACTGATTTCAGGTAATTTGCGAGCAAAGACAGACACTGCTGCCATTGTTAGCTTTTTTTTTTGCAGCTGCTCAGCTCATTTTTCTGTAAGGATTTTGTGAGGCCATAACATAGTGTTATGAAAGCTCTAAGAATGAAATGATTATTCACTGCTATAAAGGGATACCAGC
Source organism: Symphodus melops (assembly GCF_947650265.1). Taxonomy (NCBI): domain Eukaryota; kingdom Metazoa; phylum Chordata; class Actinopteri; order Labriformes; family Labridae; genus Symphodus; species Symphodus melops. The sequence goes on along the minus strand of NC_136695.1, from coordinate 18,627,463 downwards.
AGATCGGACGGACGGACGGACGGACGGACGGACGGACGGACGGACGGACGGACGGACAGACGGACAGACAGACAGACAGACAGACAGACAGACAGACAGACAGACAGACAGACAGACAGACAGACAGATACGTAATTGATCCCGAGGGAAATTCAAGTCTAAGTATTGCAAATGTCATGGAAAGAATATTGGAAGATCTGTATCTAAAGTGCAAACTTTACAAGACAACAGTGCATGTCCTGTAAGCTTTAACGCCTTGCAGCATGTCAACATTTAAGGTCTTGACTCAGGCACACAAAAAAGGTGGTATACCACACAGACGAGTGAAATAGTTGTACTGAGTCTTGAAGGACGACAACAGATAGTGGTACAAATCTGCCCCCCAGTTAGTTTCTCCTCTCCAATGACTCAGGTGCTGATCTCCTTCTATCTTTACCAGCAGAACCACAAGGAGTTAGAACACAGAGCTATCCTGGGAAATTACCCCGTCGACAGACGGCACATTGAGACTTCGTTAGCACAACCACCCAACCTAGTACTTCTCCAGCCTGTTCGAACAGAGCAACTCTCCATGACAGAGTAAACAAAGCAGAATCATGGGCATGATGAGCAAAAGGAAGTGCTTTCTTTATCTGATTCAAATGCTGCAAATCCCTCAATTCTCTTGTGGTTTTGTGTATAATAAACTCCCATGAGGCTATGCAAAGTGAAAAGCACAAGTGGAAGTACCGGTACATACAATTTTTTTCTTTTAACTATGAATGTACTGTATATTGCTTGTGTGTGTGTGTGTGTGTGTGTGTGTGTGTGTCTTTATGAGGGTATTTTATATGTAAATATAACTTTATGCATGCAATGCACCTGTAAACAATGTGTCCATATTGATATATATTATATAATCGATTTCTGTGTTGGGATGTTTGTAATAATGCAAATATTTGTGTGTGTTTGTGTGTGTGCTTCAGGCAGTGGAGAATGACTGTGTTGAGGAGAAAGAAGAAGCGGAGGAGAGGTATATGTCAGAGACTGTGAGTAAACAACCTGCAGTAGCTACAGCTTGTGTCAGTCTTCCTGCCTCGCCTCCTTCTTTACTTCCCATCCTCTGCACTTAAACAAACACACGCAGCGATTGTGCTGCCAAGTTACTGAAGAACTCGTTCAGCAAACTTCCGGGCTTCTGCAGCCCTGCTCAGCTTTTTGTGCCTAAATTGATAATTGAATTGACTATCGCCATGTAATCAATTAGGGTGTTCATCCCCGGCTCTGAATCAAACAGTTAATTGGCTTGTGCCACAGAGAGGCTGAGACGTAGAGCAGACTGGTGCAGGAGGGACTGCTGGATTACTACAGATGGGCTCTCAGTCCTATTTGCATTGTGTCTGACTTTAAGTCCTTGATTGCCTTTCCTAGTTTAGAAATTGCCTGGGTGCGAGCAGCACACAGGTTGTGATAGGGCCTTGGAGACAGATTCTGCCTGTTTAAGTGAAGAGGGCAAGGATACATATAGAGCCGGCACAGCAGGTTATCGCTCTGCTTTGATCACAATCTTTCAGACAGATGCATGCAGGTTTCTCTTCCATTAAACACCCTTTGTTACTTTTTACCCAATGTCCGGAAAAATTCTTTGCCACCTGCAGTCAGCAATGCTTTGTCTGAGCACACAGAGAGCAAAGCATTTCAAGTCCAAACAACCCTGCAGTATTGATCCAGCCCACACCTTATTCCATTTTGTCCTCTAAAACATGCCTTTTCACTCGGTTGACTTCTATTCAAAGCTATCCAGTGAGACCCGTGTCAATGGGGAAGCTTGACTTCATTCCATAGCTCTGTAAGCCCCCTGGGGGCTAAGCATAGGCTGCTAGACCATGACAGGCAGGGGGCTAATAGGCCGGATAGGATTGGATAAAAGAAGTGGGGGGGTTGTTGCAAAAAAGTTTTAAGACCAGGACACAGCCATCTGCTTTTGTGGTGATGAGCATCAAAGCCTGAAGGAGCCCTGTTGGGTCCCTCTTTCAGATGGCCGTCCTACATATGGGCTTCATATTTCACCAGGACAGACAGCCGGCAAGGACCATTGGGCCACAGCCGAGGCCGCTATTCTGTCTCCCCGCATGGTTTCCAGCTTTTGAGAAGAGCAGCAAGATTACTTTTATTTCTCCTGAGAAAAGTGGCTAATAAATGACCAGGCTTGACCCAGAGGAGTCAGGCCCGCTAACCCACCTCACTCAATGGAGGTATGGAGAAAAAGGGGCTCTGTGGGCATGTTGCTGTTGAGAAAAGTGTACGAGAAATGGGTCAGCGCATGGCTGCAACGACATGCTCCCAGGGTGATTAATTATTGAAGTGACTAATACTACATTTGCCTGGCAGCACCAGGGGCTTGAGTCCACATTGGTGGCACCATAACAATAATCAGCCTTCCTGCATCTTTTATAGCTATCTACCCTTCTACCCACCTCTCGGGCTTCCTGACATCCCCTTTTATTTCATCTCTTCTTGTTATTTTTCCCTCATGTACTGTATGTCTCTCCTGTCTCTCCCATTTGACAAACACAGCCTAATTGTGCCTTTTCACTCAATTTCCACTTCTCTGTCCCTCCTTTCCTCTGCATATTTAAGGCATACCCTTCTCTTTTTTCTCCTCCCTCAGTAGCATAGCCTCTATCTATAAATGTGCTCCTTGTTGAAAAATGTGAAGGCCAGACTATATAATATCAATGCTGATGGAAACCAGCCACTTAAGTCTAACTCAGCTTTTCTTTTGCTTTCTCTAAGACTTTGCCTGCCTCAAGGTAGCATATGGCATTCTCTCAGACTGCTGGACTCATTGGCCTCCCACACAACACAGTGCATCCATCTCTCCCTCACTCACAGCTCCTTTATGGGCTCTCCAACAGTTATTTTCTCCCGTACCCCCCTCTCCCCTGATACTGTGCACAGCCCCATCCCTCCACATTCTATTTCACAAAGCCACACTTCAGTGACATTCACTGCAGAGATGGCTCAGGTCTGGCAGTTGGTGAGAGGAGGGCGGTCGAGACTGGAAGGCACAGTCATTAGTTAAATATTAGCCAGACTGTGCTGTATTCCCCCATCATCCAAGGGAGGGGTGCAGGAGTCATACCCTTCCAAAAACAATGAGCCATAAGGGGATGGCTTTATGCCCTAATGCTCAGATATATTGCGGATACACACCCATATAGACAAAGCTACCTTTCTTTCAACCACATACAGATGGTGTTCTCTTTGTTATATCTTGTACATAAGGTAAAGTACACCACACCCCCTGAGGTCGGTTATCCTTTCCAATGGCTCAAGCAGAAGGTGTACAAACAATAAAGGTAGGGTCACAAAAAACACTAGACAAGGCCCACAATTATACTAAAAAAGAAGGAAAAATGACCTAGCATTTTAAACAAGGGGGAGGTATATCAGTTTCTTGGATATTTCTGACTTTGGGCAGCGATGTATTTACGTAAGATTTGATGACTGTGTGTGTGTGTGTGCGTGTGTGCGTGTGTGTGTGTGTGTCTGTCTCCAAGGCATGGAGTATGGTGTGTGGGAGCCACAAGGCGTTAGCATGCGGTGCACAGGATTCATGCTGTTTGTGTGGTAAAGGGTGTGTGGAATTCATGCTGTGAGACTCGGAGATCATCTCTGCTCTGCCCAGGAAGCCTCTGGTCAGAAAACAGCTCTCAGCACACTTCTTCTCTACCACTCCTACATCCTCTTCTTGCATCCCTGTCTATTGTTTCACTTCGGAAGAAAACACTATTTCAACAACATTAAATCAACCTTTGTAATGTTCATATAAATACAACATGAAAGTAACATGCACAAAAACAAAGTAAAGGTAGTGTTTATGGTCTCTAAAAAAATGAACCATAACTCTAACAGGATTTGTAATTCATCTGCCTTTATTATTTATGTACTGTAACCTCGATTTAATGTCCATAATGTGCTACTTTACTTTTTTGTTAACTAAAAGCAGACGGTGCTAAAATTGATAACAGTCTGAAACATAACTCAGTTGTCCAAAGTCAATGCGTTCTTTCTGGCGGCACCCAAGCAGTCCCCTCGTGTAGATTTCAATCTTCATATTTTCTTTGGGTGAAGACGGGGGTGGTAGTTGAGGTTGGGTTTTTTTAGCTGGTGACAAAACAGGCCACTTACAAGTACATTTGGCAGTTTTCAGATCTAAAATGAGCAATACATACCCTCCTGAAGGCACCAACTGTTACCTGAGTGCAAGCCAACACGTCTATGTACAACAATCCACTTGATCAACTTAAAAACACCTGTTGGAGACCAACAAGCTATGACCAATCCACAATATGATGGATGGATAGATGGATGGATAGATAGATAACCCATATGTTTCCAGCTTTACTCTTATCCTTGCGTAGCATCCCCAGCAGTGAACTGGGCAGGCACAGGTGTGAGCAATTAGTTGGATTCAGTAATGTACTCGGCTGCTCTCAGCTCCTCGCTCTCCTGAGTCCCAGACGAGGTCCATTGGGCAGGCAACAGTGCAATTAGTTCAATTTGGTAACGTTGATTCATCCAGTAGCAGCCCCTAATGCATATTCTCACTACAATAAAATACAGCACAATAGCTATAATCCTCACAGTGGTACCAAAGTTCTGCTTCATATTGAATAAATCCACTGTGTCAGGCTAAAATACACTCCATGTGCAACCCATTGTTGTTTGGTAGTTTCTAGACTTACAAATATTTGTCTCTGTTACAGATCATATGTAGGCCTCAAAACCACCTCATATTGGTGGCTCAGTTTACAGTTATTGATTATCAAAGTAATTATTGAATCATCACACATTTTAATTTAAACCTATTAGAAAACCACTTTTGTTGCATGGGGACTTTCTGTAGCTAACAGTTGTTTTTTAAAATCAAGATTTTTGTTGAGTTAGATAAGAAAATCGAAGCCAATCTCTGTGTAATTTCAGCACACAAGACATAAGCTTAGTTTAGTTCAGAACAACTGGTCGTCTTTGGACAAATGTGAACAAAACAATTTTCCTTTTTAAATACGTACACAAACTGTAGTGAAAGAATAGCAATGCTGTGTTTTGTTTTTGCTAGTGTGTGCTTGTTAGCTTGGTTGGCTTCATTTTATTGCATTACATAAAAAGGTAAATTCGTTAACTTCAGAAGTAGCTAGATTATAATTTCAGATAGCTTTCTCCATGCTTCCTGTCTTCATGCTAACAGAAACTACACTAAGCTAACTGCTTTCTCTCTCATATGAGCAGAAAGGAGACTCTCTTTCATCACTTTCACAAAGACAACCATTAACCCTTTCCATTAATAACACATTGTTCAAATATACTTCAATATATCAAGTCAAAGTCATCTTTCTTCTCAATTTTTGCCATACATTGGCAGACTGGACATTCAGAAAAAAAACCCCAAAATGATAGGCTATATTTTCCCAAATGTTTCAGATTAACACTCAATAGGTCAATAACATGATCATTTGGTATGTGGTTGTTTAGTAGTCTACAATATCCCCCAGCCAGACTGTGAAGATTAAAGCATGTAGCATGTGAGCCAAATAGGCGGTGCTGATACATACTGTACCACACTTGCCCTATTCACAGTAATTGAGGTTCAATCCCTGCTCCATATGGCATAGATTTGCCATGCAGACATGCACACTCAATAACATTTTCATTCATGTTCTTAACCCTTTAATCAATTAGACTATGGATTACATGGGTATGTCAGCTGGTAGCACTCAGCCCTCCCTTACACACACAGTAAAATCACAGAATCTTTAAATCCCTTTTTTCACCCTTTGTCTGGATACTGTCTGTAAAGTCCCAACACTGGGACTAAAAATTAATCACAATAATGCACAGATTAAGAAGTGTAAACTCAACATGGGTAGTGGATATTGTTTATTGAGAGAGTGGACGGAAATGTGCACTTTCTTTGCCATATGTGGTCTGTTAACATAAACCCACACTTGAGGCTGTAGAACGTGTCTGCAAATAGACCCTAACCACCCACCAACCCAGCACATCCCCTTCTCTCTACCTTAGAGCTCAGGCATGAAAAGCCTGTAATATTTTTTACCGTTTGCTCAGTTAATGCAGCCTGCACTCTCATTTAAATAACCTTGATTACTTTATTTCTTCGTGCGTATGTGTGTATTTGTGTAAGTAGATGCATTTCTTTCTTGTGTGGGAGTGGAGAGAGAGTGAAAGAGGCAGGTTACAGTGGTAAAACGGTGTTACCAGGCACTTCTAAATGTTTTTGTCAATTATGACAGGGTGTGCAGCCTGCCTTATTTGTTATTTTATCATAAAGTCTGTGTTTGTTATGATAAGACTTATAATGAATGGCGCTGTTCAAGTGCTGAATTGAGGAATGTGCACAGGCGGAACAGCAATGATTGCCCATTCAGTTTTCCCACCCTGTTTTCTTAAAGGGGGGTTGTTGGGGAGTAATGGAAGGGTCTCAGGACTGATTCTCATTATAATAATAAAAAAATAAAAAAAGACGAACCGTTTATGTGCGGTTTGTTTCTTTATCTGTTTGGCATTGGAAGGGAACCATTGCGTGTCCGTGCTTGTTATTTCAACTTCATCGTGCTGCGCTTCAACAGTTCACAGCAGCAAAGTAAAAAATAGAAACAACAAAACATTAATCAAAAGTTTTTCAGTCATAAAAACAGCTTATTTGTGGTCCAGTTTGAAAGAATTCACTCGCCCCTCTGCACGACCAAGATGCAATCAGAGGTTGTTTGTTTGTGCATTTGGATCCCCATTAGCTTTAGCAAAGTGAGGAAAATATTCTTCCTGGGTCCCCAAATACAGACTGTTAATCAAACTGTATATTACATTTCACATCTAAATCCCCTTTGGATACTCAGCGTACCTTCGAAAAGAGATCAGTCAGTGTTGTTTAAGATTGTAGCTTTGATAAGCTCACTCTCCTTTGTCTTTGCTGGTTTTCTCACACTTTTGCAATTAAGCAAGAATTTCTTTTGAAGTTGATTACCCCCTTCCCTCTCATAGCTTTTGTCTGTAGTTATTCAAATGAGAGCACAGCGACCTGGCATACCACCCTGCATTGTTCATGCTGAGTTTATACCACTGCTATAGAGCATAAACAAAGACTGTTTAATTAGGTGCCTTGCACTTTATTAGTCCTTAACTCATACTTAACACACATGCATGCATACACAAACACACACACACAACAGCATCCCTATCGGATACACACACACAACACTGCCTGTATTACAGTCTTGAATAATGAGGCTCTTGCTTGGCTTGAATAAAGAATAGTTAAACTGCAATGAGGGCTGACTTTTGTGTGTGCATGCACTTGTGTTGGTGTATCTTTTTGGATGCTGACAAGGGGGAAGAGCTTGTTAAGAAAAATGTTTTCTTGGCTGCAAAACAGCAGCTTTTTGCTAACTGGACTTTTTTTTTGTAAAGATAACAAAGAGAAGTGGAAAAATGCAACATTTAATATTTTAAACTGAGGAAACCACCACCATCTTTAAACATGCAGCCACATGTGCTGTCATCCATTGTCTAAACTGTTTGCTTTTCTCTAACTTTGCTCCGTCCTTTGTCCCTTTGACAACTCTGGCCTGGTAGACTCTTTAGGTCCGGTCACCATGGAGATCCACCCCTCAAGTGGTGTGGGAGTGGTGCGGGTCAGGAGAGGTCGAAGCGAGGGACTGTTTTGGCAAACGGAGCACGCTTCATTAGGCCTTTTGGCTTGGGGTTCATTAAAACTGCAGGAGAGGACATTCCAGGAGACTCTATTAACCAAGCTGTGCAGTGTAACACTGTCAGGCCAACAGCTTTTAAACATCTTGTGTTAAACCGCCATAACCCCCCCACCACCACCACCACCCACACACACATGCACAAACACAAAGGCGCAAAACATGCTTGCACACACACACAAAACAAGTGTAGACTCCTTATACACACACGCACAAACACACACACACTCTCTCACCAGTCCCTGTGTCTTTGCCTGCCACACTCTACACCCCGTGCCCTCCCTCACACAATGGCCTCCATCTGTTGGCCCGTTCAACTTTCCCTGACGATCGTCTGGGGTTTGTGATCCCGCCTGCAGGTGGAGGGAACCTCAGTCACCCTGCTATTGCTCCTGTGCCACCTAAAATTAAAAAAAAAAAAAAAAAAAGATACTCAGTAGGAGGGCAGAATGAGGTCAGAATTTGTGGGAGTACACTTGAAAGAAGGAAAAATATACATATCATGAAAGATGAAGTTTCAAAGAGGTAGAATGAGATGATTAGGGCAGAGTGACAGTGTGGGAGAAAGTTGTATGGGTGGTTAAAAAAAGTGATGAAAGATACAAGGGGAGAATAAAATAAAAGCATATTTCTCTGACACCCCCTACCACTCCATATATCTAATCTTTTTGTGGAGCACTTGCCAGTTAATGTTGCATAAATGGCTTAGAGAATCCTATCAGATTGAGCCACATGATATACAGAAGGTAAAACAAAACACTTTTGTTTGATCAAAATGCAAGCCGTATGCCTTTTAGAGCAAGCTGTCAGATCAGTGCTTTTGGCTGTCCACTGTATAAGCAGGTATAACTGGATTATACTCGTGTTTCGGCTGGCAAGCCTTATCATGGAGGTTCTACGGTTGGTCAGTTAAAACTGGGCAGATTACAGTTTGCAGAAAAGAGGGTTTAGCCTCGTTTGGAGCTCTGATATGTTAATTAAAATGGATTTTCTCAGAATGTAACAGGCAGGATGAAAAACTGCACCTTAGAAGCCCATCTGTCAGCAGAGGTGTATCTGGACCTGATTGTGTGTGTTTTTAATGTCTGTGTGCGCTTGTATTTCTATCCCTGTGGGAACCATGTTAGAGCCTGTTTTTGTTTGTGTGATCATTTTGGCTGGTGATCAGGGGGGTTTTTTATAAGAAGAAAAAGTATAAACAACAAGGATCTACAGAATGCCTTTATTTTCTCTGCATCATAGACTTGTAAATTTAGTTTAAACATGCTATAAATACACTTTATATGCATCTCACATTATCTGACCATCTTTACCAAAACGTTTGCAAACATTTAGCCATCTCCACTGCATTTTGCTTCTGGTCAACTTTGGCCCGTAGTAGGTAATGTGTATACATCATTCTACAGTGGCCTATATTGAAGTTCTTCCCTTGTAGTTCAAAGACAAGTTTTTAAAGGAGACTTTAAATCTCAACTGCGATTTTATGTTAAGCATAAGAATCGAAAATTGAAGTTTTCAGTTTTAGCTACTAGCTAGAGTAATAACTTAGCAGAGTTTATAGGTGAAGTGAGGCTCGCTGATCAACAAACCATACCACATCTCTCAAAGAACATGCCGGGTCTCATTCTTTGTAACTCTTTTGGTTCAATTCAGCCACTAAATCAATAAATCATTTGAAACCATACCAGATTTGTGCTTATTTGTTGCTGCAGTCAAGGCAGAAGCGTCATTTTACAGGAACGAGCACAGCCACAGTTTGTGATGGAAAAAAAGCAGAGTTCATCCCACCTCGATAATCACAGCACTGCATCTTGAATAAAACAACAGGTTGACTAGTAGACTATGACTTACCCCTGGACAACAATGCAGAATTTAAGTTCAGTTTCAGAAGTATTGTTTATTCAATGCATTATGTGCACTGAATTTAGTAGCTTTGTCTGAGGTGTCATGGCAAGGAAACTCCTCCAGGACAATCCTCACTTTGGAATTAATCACAAATAATGTAAACTATATTTGAATCATTGAGGCACTGCCTGACCTGACTTTTGGTGATAAAAAACTCATTCACCTGAGGAAATACAGTGCAGGGAAAGGTGAGGGAGAGGAGCACCGGAATTTAAAAGCAGGAGTGGTGTGAGTTATGCTAATTGTTGGTCGAAGACAGAACCTAGTCACTTACAAGCACAAAGATGTGTGTGGGAGTTCAACTTTGTGTGTGTGTGTGTTTGTGTCCAGTGTATTTGTAGACAGCAGAAGATATAGAGGAGCACAAAGGTTTTAGTATGAAAGTGCCCTTTCATTGCCTAATAGCTTTTTGTTAACGGCTTGCTTTGGATCTATTCAATATTGTTTCTTTCCGTGCCTTGTTTTTTGCCCTCGTTTTAAGCTCGCTGAGATTTAGCTCAGTTTCATCCTCTAATCCGTCTGTTTTGTTAGTGACACTGGGAGAACAGCCTGGGCTGCGTAGCTCAGCCTGCCTGTCAAAACCTATAACATCTTTCGCCGGGATCAGGTTATTGCCTGAGCTCTGTGTATCTTATTGAATTGCTTGTGATGGAAGGCTCTGGTGTTGTGTGTATAAATGTGTGTGTGTGTGTGTGTGTGCCTCCATGTACATATGTTTCTGCGTGTATTATTACACATGGTTGATGAGGTGGCTCTGACTAAGTGAATGGGACACACAAGAGTGACTACAACAATTGTCTTTTCTGACCTCAAATTTCAATACTGTCCCTTCACGACTCTGCAGTTTCCTCCTCCCCACCAGCCACCATGTTCTCTGCTTTCACTCACCATTTGTCCATCACCACAGCCCAGGTTGATAGATGGGGCGGCAGAGACAGTGAGCCTTTAAAGTTTGTGGGCCGTGGACGGACAGTTTCGGCATGAATATCAGCGGTGCAGAGTAAGCGCTGGGAATTGGATGAGCGAGGGAGGCGTCAGCACTTTCCCTCCCATGCATTTTCACTCAGCCGGATTGAGTCTTATTATGTGACCCAGCCCCTCTTCCCTCAGTGACCTAATAATATTGTCTCAGCGATCCTGTCCAGCCTCTGACCTCATGACTTCACACAAGAAATCTGTTTCCATAAACAGTTCCACTTTCTCTCATGAAGCCTGATACTTTTTTAGCTTTTGCCGCCTTCTTTTGCCCTGATGTGGCCCCATGCACTCAGAGCAACTTTAACACATTTCACTTTTCATTCCATCTAAATGTGATCCAATACAGCCATCAGTGAGATGTAATGCTTTTTATTAGTGCGATGAAGATGTTATCTCAGTAATTCTCCTCATGTGGTTCTTTACCAAGACAAAGATCCGTTTAAAACCTCATCAACAAGCCCTCGCTTGATTGGCTGACAGTGTTTGTATGTTAACAGTGGAATCAGGGTTGCAGTATCAGTGAATTAACATGGTTATGTTGGAGCTTGTTAGGCAGCTGAGGTAAATGGGGGAGATTTGGGAAATAATCCCTCCCCAATCTGGACAACACAGCTGGTTGTCTCAAGCCCCTCCATCCATCCCAACACACACACACACACATACGTACACATTTGCCCATATACACACAAACACATGCACGCACGCACGCACACACAGACACACAAAAGCAGCTCTGAAGTCTATGTTGCTGCCAAAATGTACTGGGACACAGAGTTGGGGAGTGAAAGGAAATTGGAAAGAGTGTTTGTGTGTTTAATTGGCTTTTTCCAAATCCGTCTTTACCCTGAAACATGTCCCTCCACATGCTCTCGTATCGCTCACTGTGCAGGTCACTCAAAGCAAAGAAACGTTAGTGTATTTCCGTGAGACACGTTTTATGTCAGACTTGTGAAGACAGCACTGGGGAAGGGGATTCAACAACTATCCATGCTGTCAGACTTTTGAAAGTCCTCTTATGTCTGTTTGCGCCCATTACTTTAGTGATGTTTGCAATTTAACTGTTCTGGTTTGTGATGATGCATTCTCCCAATCCGCTGGTGCTGCCTTTTAAATCTGCTATGATGGTGTTGGTGGTGGACTTGGGAGCCAGATTGGCCGGAGTAAAAAACATGTTGACCTTGTCTACAGATTTAGAACACAGAAGCATCACTGATATGGCAGCTGGAGAGGCTACAGAAGCCAGCGGTCCAATCAGATCATCAGGTCAGACGGCTGCAGTTCATGCTCAGGCTCAGAGAATGGATGTTTTACTCTTTAGCTGCAGGCACAGAGACAATTTTGCAGGACTTTGCAGGGGCCTTGAGAAGTCTTGAAAGGTTTATAGGCCATTTTTTCCATTTAAATAACCGCTTCATAAAAGCTGTGGGCGCTGAGCAAATGACATCCTTCTCTTTTGCCGGGTTTGCATAGGGGTTACAGATTTTATTGATTTATTTATTTTTATTACATGTTATTAATCCCAAGGGAAACTGCACTTTACACTGTTGTTGTGAAAAATGCTTAACACACATACGCCAGAGAGCACAGATGGGAACTATAGAGATGCATATAAACGCGAATTTAGATTAGCATTCCTGCTAACCATTTTTTACTTTTATACTGATGACAAAGAAACATTGATTATCATTAAAAGTATTGAACTGCCTATAGACATTTATGTTTTGGCCATGGGAAAACACTTTGGAGTTGCCTTAAAGATCTCATTCAGGAGTACAAATACAAAAAAATACTCTGATCCAATTCAGTAGAAACAGAAACAGACTTAGGCCTGGTACACTTCTGTTGTCATAACTGGACAGAAAGGGATTTTCTGTTGATTTGTACCGTGGGGTCATTTACCTTTGAACACTTTATGTGTTTCTTTTACTGTGGAAGCATTTGTTTCAGCTTTCTGCAGCAATGTTTTTTCACTGGATGCATTTTGCAACATTTCCCATTGCTCCAGATGAATCTGTTTTAGACTTTTGCATGTTGATCAACACATTTAGTTATTGATTTCCTTTATATTCATTCTCTTAAAGAGCATGAGTGACAGCAGTGATACAAATGCTAGCACCTTCAGTAGGAATACTGTACACATTAAAACAAATACACAGACATTCAAAAATGTAGCATGCAGTCTCAATCCATTTTTGTTTTTGCCGAAATCAATCTCCTGGACATGACCCCATCACATATTGTGTTGCTTTCCTCTGTGTTGCTTATTGCTTTCTTTGATTAATCTTCCTCCTTGCTTTCCATTCCGCACTGGTCTGAGTCTGTAGACTTCCTGTTGGTTTTCAAAACAACTCTTCATGTCAGCCTTCCTTCCTCCCTCCCTCCCATCTGCCCACCTTCCCCTGATCCTCCCTCTTCTTCTATTCATCACTCTGCAGCCCATTTTACAGTATCTCTCTGTCTCCTTCCTCCATCCGTTTCTCTCGCTCCATTACCTTACCCGTTCGTGTCCCCTTCATCTCACCCTCTGCGTGTCCAGCCTTCCTGACATGAATTCTTTTCACCCTCTTTCTGTATTTCCCTCCTCTTTCCTGCATTCCTCCCCTCGCCATTCATCTTCAGGTCCTCTGTCCATCGCCCTCCCTCCCTCCCTCACCTCCTCTCTGTCAGGCCCCATCCCTCTCCCTCCTCTTCCTTCGTCTGGCAGCGGAGCGGCTCTACTCTTGCTGACAGTGCTATTTGTGTGAACTGAGTGCTGAGCTTCACAGCCCCCTCGCCTCCCATTGCCCCCCCCCCCCCCCCCCCTCCCATCCCTCATAGTCTCTCTCTCTCTATCTCCAACTCCCTCCTTCCTATCCTCCCGCCTCCCGCCTACATCCCCCTCCAGGCGGGGGAATTAACCTTCCAGCCCTGGGCTGCTGGGCTTAATGACTGTCTGTGGGGCCAGCCCCGACTACACAACCCAGCTGTTAACATCTGGGCCACACACACTTGCACTACCTGTACAAACACAAATGTTACTAGCAGAACAGTTCTACCCAAAAAAAGTCCTTGAATTTGTGACACTATGAGTGTATTGTTTTCATTCTTCATTGCTGGCGACACACACGTATGAGTGCCTGTCCATTACTACAGTCATGTAATAGCATTGGGGATCCAGAATGGGACAAAAGATGCAGCAGTACAACTGTGTTTGTGTTTATGCTGAGCAAATAGCCTTCACCTATGGTCCACAACGAGCCACAGCACTTTGTGTGCCGGACTATCAGCAGATCAAATGAAAAATACATGCACAGGGAAAATAAACGTGACCTTTAAGTCTGCTTGGTAGAGAAGCTTTCAATATGTTCCACTGAGCAAATTGTCGTATTCTCCAGCCACCATTCAGTTGGAAGTATATAATTGACAAAGAGGGACGGAGAGGAGAGATGCAATATTCAGGGGGGGAAAAAATCTAATATTCTGGCGTGAAAGTGAATTCTTCGGCCTGTCTCTGTCTCTATCTCTGCAGCCGAGCAGATCACCCCAGGAGTATTCAGTATAGGAAATACAGTTATGGGGATACTCTTTTCTCCATTCATAATGTATGAGCATAAATGTTACAAACTAGCATCTGTGAAGACGTCCATGCTGCATCTGTGTCTTTGAGGGTTGCACTGCTCCTTCCAACCCAGCACAGTGAAATGCTAAATAATGGGATCCATGAATACTCCCCAGAAAGGCAGAATAGACGGAAAGAAACTGCAGGCTTGTTCCTCTGCTCTTCGAAACCGCCTCACTGCAACTTTATTAAGTTTTTATTGTTATTTAATTCAAATCTGCTGAAACAAAGTTTTTAAACACTTTTTTTTGTTTGCAGTGTCGCTTTATTAGAAATTCTTAGAATCTAAGTCAGCCTTGACTGTTTTCTTGTTGTTTCCTTCTTGTTGTTTTTTTTTCTTCTTCTCAGGTGACCCCCTTGTAACAGCTGCCACCAACACTTCATAGTCACACCTTCCCTCATTCTTCAGTCTTCGCTTCTTTCTCTCTCCCTCTCTTTATGTTTGTCTCTGTCTCAAACTAAGGAGTGAGAGAAAGGGGGAGTCCCATTGGCATTCTTTAACATCTCTGTCGCTGCACTTGTGTTCAGAGAGCCATCTGTAGATCAGGAAGACAAAAAGACGCTCCTGTGCCTCGGCGTCACTCAACAGGTAAGCACAGCTCTCTTTCCTCTCATGCAAATCCACACACCTATTCAAAGATTCCTGGCTTTTTTTCTTCTTTTTCTTTTTTTTGGGGGGGAAAAAGGAGATACCCCCTCTCTCTGTGTATCTGTCTGCCTCTCTCTCTTTCTCTGTGTGCGCACCCTAGGCAGGCAGATGTGCTTGAGTCGGTGGAGGTTGAAAGGAGGTTTTTGCCTCGATGTCTCTCAACTTTATCCTGAGGAGAGCAGGAGTGCGAGTGTGTGCAGCGAAGTCAGAGTAATCCAGTAAACTTGGAACACTTTTGGAGCTGCAGAAGAGCAGAGACAAAGCACACAAACACCCACGCTGAGTTTCTCTGAGTGCCTTATATTTGAACCGGACATGCCGCTGTCAAACTGCTGAACTGCACGGCCAAGCTTAGACTGTATGATTAAGTCTCTCCTCCAGGCAGAGGGCTGCTCAATCCGGCCTGGATTTAATCAAAATGCTGAAAGAATATGACGTGTTAATGCTCAATCAAGGTGGTGTTTAGATCCTGTTGATCATCTAATCTTCGTCTCTTTATCAGCCTCGTTATCAGCTTTTCAGTGTTAAAGCAGCAATAGCTCAAAATGCAGCTTCTATACGATGCAGTAATTGGACCCACAGGCAACTGGTGAGAATGGAAAGAAGTTCACTCGCTATTAAGATGGAGGACCACATCTGAATTGGATGGCTGCACGGCAGTTGAAACTTCATTTTCTGCACATTGACTGATTTCACGGGGTTTCACGTCAAATTGGCCCTGGATTGAGTGTATTGAGTCGTTTGATGATGTTATGAAAGACGACATTAAAAATCTACCTGTTGGGGTCACGCTGAATGGTTCAGCTAGCTCAGATGCCCATGTGTGAAGAGTGGCAGCCTTGTCTGTGAAAGCGAATCAAATTTCAAATCAAACTTTCTCATTTGCATTTGTAAGAAACTGGCAAGGAACAAGGTCAAAAGAAAATCTGTCGCTACGAGCGCTGCTGTAGTAAGATACAGGTATTTTGCACATTTGAAGACAAATTAAATCTCTATTAAGTCTCCACATTTATCAAATGTCACATTCTATCAGACTGTTAAATGAAATATCTGTGTAATCTGCAGACAGCGTTACATTATCTCTGATTTTTCTCACAAAGAAAACTAAAATGCCATCCATGTGATTGGCTGTATGTGTAAAGCAATTAAGGTTGTTGTTTGACTAGGTAATAGGAATGTGGGAGGTCAGACGAGTGGTGTCTGCCTTTATTAAGGGCACAGATGAAAATGGTGACTCATGATTCCAGCAGCAACCTCTCTGTGTGTTGATCAAACACTTCTCTTCCTCTCAGGGAATACCTGTTGTTTGAGCTCAAAATCCCAAAGGTGAGATGAAATTCTTTTTTCCTTTTTTTTAATTCTTTTTTGTTGATGTGCTATCGTTAAATGAAAGAAATCCCAATGAATTTCTGTGAATTCTTGAATGCGTATGAAAAAAAAAGAAGAAAATGTCCGCACAACACAGGCAGGCTTCAATATCAGTGTTTGTGTGACCAATGTGAGGCTTTAAAGGAGACCGAGATAAAGAGAAGGAGGTCACTCTTAACCTAAGAAAAGAATTTCTATTTATTAAAGAGGGCAGTAATTGGTTTTGAAATACACAAATGTTTTGAGAGTGGGAAAAAAAATAATTGAGTGTGAGTTAATTCTTATCAAAGCCTGTTGGAGTGCAACTAATCGACTGAGGGGAGATGCGTCAAAGAGCTGTTGCATTCAGTTCATTTTGTCTATTCAGATGAGAAAATATTTAGTTTTCAATTAAGTAAATCACTATTATTTGTTCCACTCCTGCAGCAGATAAATTGAAGTGATTACAGACTGACTTGAAATCCACAGATTGCTCTTCCAGGTCAAATAAAGAAGAGTATTGGATGCAATGGGGCACAGAGCCACAGCACGGCCTACAGACTGAATCTCAGACTGTCCCTAAGATCAACTTAAAACAAGAAACACCATCTCTACCAAGGATTACCTTTACACTGCACTGTAACTTATCGGCAACAACAAGTTCACTTTGGTTATTGACATTTATATATCATGACATTCTTTTAAGACCTTGTCTGTACTGTTCTGTATTTTAACACCTACATAATGCCTTTATACCCAAATATATGGTCTTCTTTGCTACTGACTGTAATGTTCAGGAATAACTTGCTTATATAATTGTTGTCCAAAATAGAATAGGAGACTTTCAGGAACTTTTCAAACACGCACAAATCTCAGGAGAGCCCACTACATTGTTAAGTGCACATAAGGCACCGACATTAAAATATCTAAAGAAAAGAATGAGATGCTGTCAAAACAACTTTCTGCACGTCAGTTGTTTCTGAAATATTTTGAATCAATGTATACTGTTTGTTGTCTTTGCCACAGTAGTTAACAGTTTTCCATGAAGTCACTGGTTTCCATTCATTCCACTGGCTTTCAAGAATTGACTCATTCAGACATGGCCCTCTCTTTCATTGAGGAAAATATATTTCTATTTCATTCTTCATTACCACTAGAGTCAGTTCTTCACTCTGGATAACATCTGTATCCTGGGTACGCAGGTTGAGTATTTAATATCAACAAATTCACACGTGAAGTGGAATAATGCATGACGTTCACGAGAGGCGACCCTGCAGATTGTTCTTGACAAGATTTGGAGTGACAGAGAACTCTGCCGGTCATCAGAATTCATAGAACCATAGTTACATATGTAACCCTCCATCCGATTTCTCTGGATTTACAAGAGATCATGCTCCTTCAGCTACTCCTCAATGTTTGTGGTTAAGAAAAGCAAAAGTGTATTCATCACAACATGAAACACAAAACGTAACCCACAAACGTAGCATACAAAAGCTGCTCAGCAGTTTAGTAAAACTGATTTAGTAAAAAAAAAAAATGTATTAAAGCATTTTAAAACGACCTCTCTTGGGTTTTCATTGCTTGCTCATACAATAATGATGGACTGATTAAGCTACATATAATCTATATTGGATTAATTGATTGGAGCAATATGCTCTAACGTAGGTAATTATCTGCTATAAGAAGACGTTAAGGCTTAATGATGAAGTGCATGTTAAACAGAATTTAAATAAGAAATACAAGCGTAAGAGACTCTTAATCTTCCAAATTCCACCATGTATTCAAATGTCTCTAAGAGCACATTCCTTCTGTAGTCATCATGTCGGTGACATCAGATTTATTGTCTGTGTTTCTTTCACCGAGCTTTGCTTTTTTTTTTCTTTGGTTGTTCCAGGATTGTCGAAGGTCGGGTGTCAGCGGTAAAATGGACTTCTTGTCAGCATGGATTATGTCTCCTTCAACTCTACCCTTTCTGTGTCTCATCTTGAGTAAGAGAATCAAATGTCACAATGAAGCTTTATTATTACAGTAACTGCTCCCTGTTCAAGGCCCATCTATGTGGAACCTTGAGTTTATTGAAGCTTTAATTAAATGTTTACTATGACATAATGGCTGCTGTTTGTTTACCTGCAACATTCTCCTCGAGCTGGCTCCTTCTCAAGTCCCAAAGGTTTACAAGGGAGCATGCAGTGTAAATGATAATCAGTTAAAATAACCTGATTAATCTCATTACAACCTTTAAATCTTCTACAAGGAGATCTTATTTAAGCAGGTGTACTGCAGCATCAGTGAGCTAACTGTGGCATCTACTTAACTTCATCAACTAACCCCCCTAACCTT
Source organism: Symphodus melops (assembly GCF_947650265.1). Taxonomy (NCBI): domain Eukaryota; kingdom Metazoa; phylum Chordata; class Actinopteri; order Labriformes; family Labridae; genus Symphodus; species Symphodus melops. The sequence continues at coordinate 18,608,877 of NC_136695.1, read as the reverse complement.
AGCCCCCCCACACACAAACACACACCGCACTCACACACATGCACACACACACACACACACATACACTTAAATCGTTTAGCTTCCGAGTTTATCTGATGTCAGATTGCAAATCAAAGTGTTTAACAGAACAACATATTAACAGGGTTGATAATTGGGGAAGAAACAGTTTCATCTCTAAACTGTATTATGTCATTTAATATGTTCATGAACACTGCCTGAGCTGCAAATAAATATTTTCTTAAACCAGTTATTCATGCTGGCAGGGGAGCACAGTCCCAGGATGCGAGTGTTTGATGTAAATAATTTAATCCAAATACTGACTTAAGTGTTATAAGCCCAACAGGGTTACTGCTTGTGACCTGCTCATGGTGCCTTTACTATCAGGTTGTTGTTTGGCTGTTTACTGCAAGGTAAATCTTTCCAGTGTGAGTGGTATAATGCTGTGTGTTATCCTTGACAGCATATTTTTCCTTCTATTGTAAACCTCTGGCATCAAATATTTTATTTAAAAAAAATAAATAACACTGAGATCTTTTCAGTTCTGCTTCTGAATAAGTCACTGGCTTTAGTCCTAGAATCAAATTAAATGTATATAGTGGACAAAATTAGTCGACATTGAATCATTTGTGTTGCTTCTTAATGACTGAAGAAGATGTTTCCTTAAATAATCCTGCTTCATTGGGTGCCAGCTAATGCTACAGTTAAAAATGAATGTAAGAGTGAAGCTTAACGTCCACTCTTGAATAAAGAATAGAAATCACTGTGACAGGTCGTAGCAGAGAGGCATGCAGGTGTGATTAACGACATTAATTAATGATGGCTGTGTTCCATTTCGGTGTTGCAGACTTGCACCCTGATAATGTGTTTGCTTGCATACCGTAATGGCCAACTGGGGCACTGAAATGAAGCGTAGCAGCCTTTTGGTGTTCTTATTTAAAGTTGTCCAATAAAAAGTCTGAACTAAAATCCATCACTTTATACTCCATGCCTTTCCTCAAAGCAGGAGAAATGTATATTTTCATTCCATCTGTCGGTGAAATGATTGTAATGTGAAAGGATATGATCCAAGTGACACACTCACAGGAAATAACCACCTGTCTCTAGAAAACTGTCTGAATTTTACAGGCCAAAAGGCAGGAATAAATAAGAAAAGTTGTTCTATAGACGAGTTATGAGTGACAAAAGTAGGGATGATTCAGCAGTATGAGGCATTAACATCCTCATTTAGCAGCCTTACTATGAGAGGAGAGTGGTGAGAAGGGAGCACAAGCAGGAAACCACAAAATAAAAAACATTTAAAAAAGCGTTCTCTCTGTGGCGCTGGTGGACTAGTGATTAGTTTGCTCGCCCATGTATAGAGGCTGTATGCTACCTCGACAATACAGTCATGAATCTTCAAAAAGAAACATGTTCTCTCTGTCAAGCTACAATGTAGGCTTACACCAACACAAATACTTGTAATTAGGTCAATAATCAGACTCATTAATAGCTATACATTAGTATCTAATTTTGCAAATACTAGCTAACCCTGTTAGCTTTTAACATAACATTTCTGGATGTAAACACGTGTGAGGGTTTGATGTGTTATTCATTTAAAGGTTACATACTCGCTTTTTAGGACACTAAATCTAATCACTGGATATTTATATGGTGTTTTTTTCTCATTTTCTTATCTGACTATCCTACATTTGAGCAGCCCCCGTAGATCACTATTGGGTATTCATTTATGTAAACTGTATGCAAATGTGCTCCTGTGTTTGGTTGTTTGTATGCATCCACTGTAATGGCCAATCTTGCCCTTCATTTTTGACGTGAGGTGACTGGTTCAGCCTTGATCTGAGAGCTCTGCCTCTCACTCATGTTGTCAGAAGCAACAGAGCATGCACTTCACAAACAACTTGGTCATTGCTTCAATGAAGGTCAAGATTCAAACAGCCGAGTGGAGTCAGCCAGGCTTCTCTGTGGGGCATTGTTTAAACACGATCCTCGCTTAGATATTAGGCTTTAATTGGAGTATGCAGTTGGTTGCGTTAGGCTCCTTGAACTGAATTTATTCATAAACCCCCATGTATAATAATCATATAATCCTAGCCCCAATATTAGAGGCTCGGGGGTGGTCTGCTGTAAGGTTACCTTCCTGAGTCAAGTGCACTGCACCACAGAATGTCACCTAGAGCCTGGTTAAAGGATGGCCGACCCCACCTATGACAAACAAGGGGGATTAAAGTGATAATCATTACTCTTCCCAGGAGGAATTAGCTGGTGGGACATCGACATTGAAGAAAAACCGCAGGTGAACGAGGTCTCTGATATCTCGTGTTTTTTCCTCCTCCCAGTACCCTATCAGCAAGGCAGAGGTTGGGGGGGGATTTAATTCTCAGTAATTACTTTATTGACTCATTTTAAGGGCCGTATCACTACAGCTTCCCATCAATAAAACATATGCCAGGATGAATAATGTGGCAAGACACCATGGGGTGCCCTCTCAGACCAAAGACCACAAGACTGATTCTCTGTGGTGTATGTTTATGTCATGCTCCCACTACTCCCTTTAAACTGCTCTGCAGACTTACTCATCTCTTGTTCTCCCCCCCCCCCCTTTTAGATTTAATCCCATGACAGCCTTTCTTACCCCCGCCTTCTCCCGTTATTTCTCCAGGCACGCAGGCCCAGCAGGCCTTCAGGTCTGAGCCCCGGAACCTGACCGTGCGGATAGGAGCCACAGCTGTGTTGAGGTGTGAGGTGCTGCGGGCCTCAGGGACTGTGCAGTGGGTGAAAGATGGCCTCCTCCTGGGACCCCAGAGAAGCCTGCCAGGCTTTCCACGCTACAGCATGATTGGAAACCCCAAGAGAGGTAAACAGTGACACCTATGGAATAAGGTTTGTGGCCACCTGGGCTTTGATGCGAACATTTGAAGCAAAATAAATACATGTTTAATAGAATTATCATAAAAAGAAAACATCCTCAAGCATGTATCTTCATAACTTGACCATTGTAGAGTTAGGCTTGCATTTATGGGTTTAGCAAAGAATAGAAAATCACTAAGATATGATCAATCACAGTGAGAGTCTAATGACAGTGAAACCCCTGCTTGAGCGTAAACATGTTGAAAGAAATTAAAAGGACGAAGGAGAATGTTATGACACAGAAAGTTACATAATTACATTCTGCCAATAAAAGATGTTTCCTATGTACTTTGTTTTTTCCCTTAGACATGTAGCCCATATGGTTAACAGTAATTGTAGTGCTGGTGTCAGTTCAAGAAATGTCGAACATACAGCATGTGCCGGCTACTCTAAAAGTAAATGAGATGATGTTGTTGCTATGGCTTCAAAGAGCTGTAATAAAGCAACACAGACAGTTCGAGAACCTTATGGCACGCACATTCTCTCAACAGAGGGAGCATCTGGAACAGAAGAGGTGATGTGATCGTCAACAGCCTCACACATAACCCCCCCCCCCTCCCCCCACTTGCTGTCACTCACATGTTAAGAAGATTAAAAAAAAAGATATTAAAGCAACAGAGTGTCAGCAAATCAGTGAAATGTGGCAGGGAATAAAGTATGTTGCAGAATCTGCACCACAGTCTATAAAAAGTAATAGCCAATTAGAAGGCAATCCCGTGTAAGGGAAGAGCATCTGTTCCTGATCAGCCTTCTACGAGACAAGCCGCACTTCACTGTTGCATGGTGTGGGAGACCACCAGCAACACATAAACCCTCATAGATGCAAAGATGCTCACACATTTTGCATGCTAGCTTATGGCCTGCCCTGTGTTTACATAAAACTTTAAGGGGAAAAAAACTCTCAAATGTTGTTTGTCAGCTGAAGTTGTCAGTGAACAAATCAAATTTCATGAAGCATGAGAGAAGATCAAAGGTTAATAAAAACCTTTTTATATGAACAACAAAATAAAAAGATATACAGTCTATACATGAGCAGAAGGGAAACAAACGCACACAAACTGCCAAGCCCTGAAACATGCACTCATGAATAAAACACCCATCAGTACAGGTACACTTTACCAGGAGAAGGAATTTCAGACCGCACACTGATGTATGCAATCACTTTGCACTGCACAGAAAGAGCAAAATCATTTAAGATGACTCTTGACTGCACTTGATACTCCACCACTTTTCACTGATTGTAACCATCAACTGATGCTTAAAAAAGCTCGATTTCACTCATTCACACAAACACAGGGGAGTCGGGCACTCATTCCAGCATGAATTTACAGTAGCCTCATCAGTTTACCTCACAAAGAACAGTTCAAAAACATGCAGGTGACAAGCAATTGCATGCAACATCGTGAATTGTGAAGACACTCAGACAATTGAATAAAACGGCTTGTTCAAGGCACACAACATTAAGCCAGTGTTTATTTATTTTCAGTGATTGGTCCTCGAGGTGTTGTTTAATTTAGATCATGGAATGCAGCCAGTTAATCAAGTAAAATGAACGCTTTGGTCACATTACAGCACATCCTCTGAAAGTGTTGAATAAATTGTATATCAACTGAGTAATGAAACATTTCAAGAAAGGATAATCTATAATTGCCCATAAGTGTTGACAAAATGAGGTTATCAATTTGAATGAAGCTATGACAAGTGCAAAAAAGTTGTTTTTACACTGCTGAGCTCAGCACAACGACAAAGTGATAAAGACATGTCAGAAGGTTGACACCTGTCTTCACATTGTGAAGATAGTTCTACTATTCTTAATATGAAGCCTTTGTAGAGCATTCCCTCTGCTTGGAATCAGTTTGTATCAACTTTATTAAGGTAGATCTACACACAACACTTTAAGGATTTCTGAAGGGGTGTTTGACCTTGTCAACAGTCTAGATATCATAACAATGAGCCACAAGACCAATATGCAAATGCAGATTCACAGAGAGGACAGCATATACTGCGCCTAACTGCTATATACAGTAGATGTACTATATATCTCAGCATGTAGAGGCCCTTGCTGAAATAAATACAGAGTAATGGACAAAGACGCAAATCATGAAGCAGCCATCCACCATCTCCCCTACCATAAATACACACTCTCTGCTGCTTGATTGCACTATTTGTGAGTAATTTCAGGAAAGAGGAATATGATTAATAACTTCAATGTCTCTCTCTCTCTCTCTGCACTCGATGATAACTTAGATGTGAAAATTGCTTCTGGTTGGTGTTAATTATCTTGCCAGCTTAGTTGACGCGTGCATTTTTAGGCCTGGGTGCTTGTCAGACCAAGATACTATTTTGCACATGTTGGTAGGCTGTGAGCCAGAGAATCAGGAGCTCGAGAACCAACACTGAACATCATCTAATCCCCACAGGTTATGGCAGTGCATCAAACAAATCACGGCCCTGTTGGCATGCCAGACTATCAGAAGAGAGATAGAGAGGGAAGGACTGTGTCTGGCGTCAATTAATAGACAGTTTATTCAGTCGGTGTTGTGAATCTGGGATTGGATTTCATTTACCGTACAGGAAATTCATTCTGAAACAAAATGTCTCTGCAAGGGCGATAGACAACCACTTGCATGTCAATGAAAAGGCCTGTAGCAGGAGGTTCTCAGCAAGTGAGATGTTTTGATTTTTCATAAACACAAAAATAGTCTATTTATCATCAAATCAAACAGCCAAACACCAGAGGAAGAGTATATTACATTGTGGAATCGAAATGCCAGAGTGTCATTGTACAAATTGCTTTTATTGTTAATTTTCCTATTTCCCATGTTGAAAATTGCCTCATATTCAGACACTCGAAAATCCACAAAGAAGAAATAGAGCCTGCAGGAGGTACTTATCGATACACGTGCAATAACTTTCATTAAGTGGGCTGTGAGTGAAAAAATAAAACCTTTCTCTTGATAATTACTCACAAGTATTTACTGAGCACATCACGACAACGACATCATGTGAATCAAAAACAGTTATCACTCTTCCTCTTTTTATTCCAGGGCAGAATCACCTCCAGATTGAAAAGGTTCAACTGGAAGACGATGCCTTCTATGAATGTCAAGCAGGACGATCTGAAAGCAGTCTGGCCATCATTTCCAACACAGCCTGGGTCAACGTGCTAAGTGAGCAAAAACCCCAAACAAAGGGGACGAGGGAGCTTTCAATAAAGTTTTTTTTTTTTTTTTCTTTATATTTTAAGAAAAACCTCTTGACCGGTAATCAGCATAATTATAAATAGCTGTTACATATTTATTTCTATTGATAAAGAGCTGTCATGTACTTAAAATGATGTATTTTTTCTTAATCCGAAAGCACAAACACTTCTATTTAGAAACTACATTTAAAGAGTCCTTGTGGAGCTCAGCGTTTTCCCTTCAAGCACCAAATCACATTTGAATCAAGTGTGAAGTATGAAGAAAGTCCCAATTTTTCCAACTTTTCAAACAAAATGTATTTTTTATGTCATCCCTACATGTTTCAACAGGTCTGGGGCTTTAACCAGCAGACCCACAATATAAAGTATTAGCAGAGCCTGGATATCCTGGCAGCCTCGGGATGATCCATGTCTCTCCCTCGCACAGGAATGAATTAGAACACAAGTGATTGAAAAGTTCCTACACAGACATGCTGGAATAGCTGTAATTGTGTGACTACATTAGACCACCTGTTGTCACTCTGTTGCACTGGCTATCTCTCTCTCCCTGTCCCCCTTCCTTGTGGGAACAAGCCCATATGTGGACTCTAAAGAACCTTTCTTCTCCAGGCGCACTTCAACAACCACCCCCTCCTCTCTCTCTCTCTCTCTCTCTCTCTCTCTCTCTCTCTCTCTCTCTCTATTCCTCGCTTTAAGGCTTTCTCTTTGGCGACCATAGAGGGGGGGGGAGGTTGCCGTGGCGATCCTTGCGGCCAGACTCCTCTGGGAAGAGAGCAGGTTTTTCTGACATCAGTGAGGCAGTGGGAGGGATGGCGGGTGGTGTGGGATGGGAGGACGCACAGACCACTGACGTCTCCCTTTTATATTGCCTATGTTCTCTGTACTGCAGCAGCCTCATGTCCTGCTGCAGGCCTACACCTGCAGCCACAGCAGGCTCGACTCCCACATTTATTACCTCGACAATGCCAACTGCATGTGCGCCCACATACACAATTGCTACTGGCTTTGTTGAAAAGGTCAAAATGTGTGGGAATTCTGCTTGTGTTGCATCAGGGGTTGTATTTGCCGTTACTGAAACTAACTGCTGCCCCGCGTTCCTGACATGCAGGATCCGAATCCTCTTAGCCGGTGTGTTTGTTCAGTATCTTGGGAACACTTCTCAGCTGTTGTCTGTTGAAGATGGACAGTTGCAGGTGTACTGTTACAAAGGGCAAAGATTGGAAGCCGCTGACTCAAAAAGTACTCCACAGTTTTGGTCCTAAAGGGTCATTTGTTCCATCCCACCAACCCAACTGATCTAAAATATGTGACTAATCCGGACTTTATAACGAGCTGATGAATTCAATCTTCTGTTAGTGCTGATCTGGGAATGGAAATTGGGCATCCTTTTGAAGAGTACTGCCTCTGATGAGTTCCCCGCGGACTTCTCCATCACTGAACAACAGCTCCCAAGGCCCCACACCACCCTGGCCACTCAACCATGGATGTATCCCATCAAGCCCTGCATCAAATCAAAACACCATAAAACTCTTTATGAGGAGATGCAGCAGGGGGAGAGGGGAGGCATGTGAAAACAAAACAGAGATTGCTGGTCAAATAATTGGATTCTCAGGTCAGAGGGAGAGCTATCATGACCGGCTAATTCAAGATGGATCACCACAGGCAGGGAGTAACGTGGATGGAGGCAAAAAAAAAAATGTCAATAAGCCCCATCCGTGGGCTTACAAAGAGATGTTTTCAAGACATTTCCATTGGTGCTACATAACTCCTGTGTGTTTTTGCCTTCCTGCGGAGCTTAGATAGGGGATTACTGCAATAGGCAGATCAAGTGGCAGTGAGTAATCCATGACAATAACAACCTCTACTCTCTCTGCTGAAGCCCCCCCCCCCCTCTGCCTAAAACTTACTCCGCAATGTGCCCGTCACATACCTGACACATCCTGTGTCTCGGTTTATACCATTAGCCTTAACATTTAATCCTATTAATGAACAACTCTCTCCCTCACCGCAGTGCATGCTCATACAGATGTGCCCGGCTAATGTTGAAAACTGTTATTTGATGTGTTCTGGTTTTAGACTGTGTTACTCATTCAGTCGGGTCTTACAGAGATTGGTATGTGTGCGCCCTGTGCCTGTGTGTGTAAGCTTATTACCAGCGTTGGTTGGAGGTTAGAGGACATTTTAGGAAACAGAGCTATGGTGAGGGTTTTTTTTGCGGTAGCTAATGAGTTTAGCACTTGAAGAGTATATAATGAGCCTTCATTTTGTGATTCCCTGTTATGAATAATGGAACAACTTATAAATGGGGGCACAAGCAACATAGAGCACGGCGACTTTATTCATCTTCGTTCAGGAAAAGTTCTGACAGTTGCCCGAGCTACAACCCCCATCCGAGGACAATGTGTTATACAGTAGTGAGGCAGTGTGTGTGTTACAGGGCCACACAATGTTAGACTGGTATGACAGTATCAGTGTCTTTAGAGTTAACAAAGCAGGCTCTGCTAAATAGTAAAAGGAGACACTAAAGGGACGAATGAAAGAGTCTTTTTGTTCATAAATAGGAATGTATCTGTTATATAATGGAATCCCCAAAAAAAGAAAAACAGCACAACAGTAATGGGTCAGGGAGGAGTATTTCTGTGTTGGCAGGTTAGGGTGTGAGGGTGAGGGAGGGGGTATTGCGCCACTTCTCCCTCAGGGCAGAGGAGACGCAGGCGGGAAGGGGGAGAAAAAGAGGGTAGAGCTGACAAAAAAAAAAAAAACTCTTTTAAAGGCTTTCATCGCCAGAGATCACACACCTGAGACCTGTAGTGTGCGTGAGTGTGTCAGTTTTTTTTTTGTTTTTATGCACATCTGAGTGTAAAAATACATCCCAGTGCATGCTTATGTGCCTATTTTGGACTCTCGCTAATCCCTTTCTTCCATAGATAAAACTGATAAGTCTGTCTGGTGTTGAGAAGTCTGATCTTCTGGTCTGCTTAATTTCTTAATTCGTCATAATAAGCTTTTTAGAGACTATCATATCCTCTGGGCCTTTTGCAATCATTTCCAGAGCGTCAGCTTGGTATCACATGTTGGACTGAACTGCACACACACTGGCGCCCGTTTTGAGAGTGAAGCGAGATGAATGTAGCCTGTCTGCACATTTACTCACTTGCCTGTGTGTCTGTGCGTGCAAATCTGCATGCACCGAATAGACTTGAGTTTATCTCAGGCTATTTGTGAGCAAAGGAGAAAAAAAAAAAAAAGAGCGTGAGCATCTGTATGTGAATGAGAGAGATAGGTGGAAAGAGCTGCCTATGCATATCGATGTGAGTGTTTGCTTATCTGCTTCTTATCTGTCTTATCCTTCCATTCATCTATATTTTGTCTAATGAATCAAATTTTGCGGCTCACTGTTTCACGTCTCAACGGCAGGAGTAGTCCTTGCATGCTTGTCTGTTTTGTGTTCATATATGTTCCTAATAAGACAGATAGGGCTACAAATCAGAGAGAGATAGCAGACGAAATGAAAAAAGCCGACAGCCAAGTAGACAAAGGAAGGGCAGAAAGAGTTAATTAAGGGAACGGCTTGTTTGCTGTTCTCTCCTCTGAGTGCATGTCTAGTAAATTGAATAGACTGTGTGTTTTTCTTGTTGTCTCCTTGTGCTATCACATTTGTATAAATGTGTGTGTGCTTCTAAGTTCATCCTGAGCGGGCTGATTAGGTCACATGGTTTGCAGATGTGATGGATGGCAGGTTGTAATTCCCAGTCTGACATGTAACACACCTTCCCCCGCACTTCTGCAGTTTAACTGCAGTGGTCAAGAAGGATTGGCGCAGTGGGGAGAGAGGGCTGCTAGAGAGGGATGATGGAGTGAACGGGAGATAAAAGGAACAGGCCAGCATGAGCGAGCGAGGGAAAAATTAGATACCTGCCTGCCTCATTTGCGAACATATCATTATTCTTATTTTAGGATTTGTTAGGCTGCCAGACGCTAGCCAAGCACAACAAGTGGCGCGTCTCTGTGAGTCGTGCGGGCCCAAGTAGATTGAGAGTGCCTGGGCTGTCAATAGATGCATGGCCCAGTCATCTTCTCAGGGAAGAGTGGGGGGAAAAAAACAAACAAATGCATCTCATTATTGCAGCGCGCGCCTCTGCAGTGCTCTGGGTAACCCATCACAGTCCACACAGATTCAATTGCTTCTTTTAAATCAGTTTGAAGCTGCAGCCACATCTCATCTGTCTCAATAGCAGACTGGGGCCAATAGGCGACTGCACACAGCAATAGCTCCTCCTAGTGGTTGGGGATTGTTTGTTTTGTGCCAAAGAGATGAAGAGGAGCTGTATGGCTGGCTGCTTTGGCTGTTTGTGGTCCAGCTGTTTACCCAAACATTAGCGGATTTATCTCAGAATTCAGCAGCAGCTATCTTCCTGCCCCTGCTCCCCTCTGCAGCTTGTCTCACACTCACTTTCAATTCTTGCCAGATCTTTTTTCTTCTGTGCCAGTCTTTCATGTCTTTCTCCACATGTAACCATCTCTCAAACATGTATCCATTCTGTTCTTTCCAGCTCTGCGTTCTGTATCTGTGCTCAGGCAGCCTGTGCACTTGATCTTTGATGAAAGACAAACAACCTGAACAGTAACCATAGTTTCTGATTCTTTGGGCTCACTCACTTGCTGAAGGCTGGCACAATACGCGACCAGGTTTCTGTAGTTTGTGTATACATGATTGAACCGACAGTCTACTTAAAGAGTGGCTCAGAAATCTCTTTGATGATTAGCTGGTGACAGATTTCTCCAGTTACTGCCAAACAGTTTCAGTCCCTTGTGTTAAAAGCTGTTTTTTTTTCTGGAATTCCTATTTATGGTCAGATAAAAGGATTGTGGAGTAGAACAGTGGAGAAGTGAAGACGGCTTTGATCAGTCCAGAAAGCACATATTTAGCTTGGGGCTGATCTGAGAAGAAAAGTGTTTGGTGTTTGCTATGATAGATTAGCACTGGATCGGTTTCATCACTATTTCATCCCTGAATTCTCCTCTTGTCCACAATTTGTATTCTAACTCAATAGAACATCAAACCTCGCTGTTGTAAATCACTCAAACGCTGACAGCATGACGTTCCAGTCACTCCCAAATCTTACAGGGGCCTATTATTATATCATTGCATAAACTAATATCCATCTGTGATAGAGGCTGCTTCCACTAACCCAAAATTAGTGTGATGAATATGAGATGTCATTAATCTGAAACGTGAGCTGTTTTTTTAATTCCTCAGTTCCTCCTTCAAGGCCATATTTTGAGGTGGACATGGCAACACCTTGGGTGGCAGGCAAAAAGTACACTGTCACCTGTATAGCGCCTGATGCGAAGCCTGCAGCTGAAATCACACTTTATAAAGGTGAGTCACACTTCATGCGTACTCAAAGTGACAGAGATGGTTGGCCTGACAGAATAGATACAAAGGGCAACAGACCTTTCTGAAATCCCACATCCTGGGCTCTCCATAGGTCAAAACCTGAATATTTAAACGTGAAAACATTGCAGAGGATGAAATGAAAGTTCAGTAAAGATTGCTTGTTTCATAGTCTTCGAGCAGCAGATTTGAAATGAGCAGACTCTGTGTGGGAGGAAATAGCCAAAGCATTTGAATTTCCAATTTCCACTGACTTTACAATTGCGTGTACAGTGAATGCATCACAAGTTCCAAGTTGTTTACAAAAACAAACTGCAATTTCCTAATTTTTGCCTTCTGCCGACCATTCACACCTATTATACTCTATGCTTGTGAAGTAGAGAAGAGGAGATGTTGTATTGTTTGTGCTGGTGTGAATCTGTCTTTGGGTCAGCTTGTTAAAACATCTTTGTTTTATTGAGTATTTTGTCTTTTTTTTTCTCGTGGTATGTTATCTTAGCACTCATTTGATTTTAATTGAAAAGCAGATATACAAGGACACAACCAAACATAGACATACAGTATTTATCGTATTCATGTATTTACTATTCCATGACAGAATAACACTGATGTTATTGTTTTGCCTGAACACATTTACACTTTGTATTCTCCCCTTTTTTTTTTTTGGTGCCTTCCCCCCATTGTGTCTTTCAGATGGAGTCGAGCTGACAGGTGCAGAGTCGTTCACTGTGTCGAGCTCAAAGGATAAGCTCCTGAACACGCATGCTGAAGTAACGTATGTGTTCGCCTGCCTGCCAGACTCATTCTCCTCACCCAACCAGCTCAATCTCTCCAAGTCTATCTTTGTTACTTGTTTCCCTTGTTTTCACCCCACTCTTATTTTCTCCCTCTGTCTTGGTGAGCACAATGAATTTCGGCACACAGCGAACTGTTACTTGGCACTGTGCGATTGAATTAGCTTCTGTCAAATGCACAAAATTACATTCCAGTAGCAAGACCGATCGGATCCTTGCCGGTATGCCAGGTGCCTATACATTAAACAGGGCCATAGATTACTTTAATCCTGCTTGTCTCCACTGTGTCAAAGATAATAACCCCTTGTCATATCCTGAGATAACATTGGTACTGAGGAGCTGCAACATTGTTCAGCTCTATTGCAGAGCAGCCAAGGTCTTAAGCAATATTGATGCTTCTTCCTCATATTCACACTGAGCGTACACAGCAGTGGGCCGTGTGTGATTGTAACGGTTGACATTGTACTGTAATTTGATATAGAAGACAAACTGAAAGGCTCAGAATAAATTTACTACATTGCACGGACTAGTGGATCTTTCTATGATCAGGATGTAGAGCATTTCTTGAATTATTGTCGAATGGCCCATGCAAGTAACCTGACACGGTGATAAAGGGTAATTAGATACATTAACTCAAGAACTAGTTCTTGTACTAATGTCCCCTGTAAAGAGTTTTTAACGCTTACCAACCTCCTCAAAAGACACAGCAGATTGACTTTATACCACCCACAATAGCAATATCCTTTTAATGCCTTACAGTGTTTAAGTGAGCCTTTATTTACATTTTCTTTTGCAGAGTTTCACAGTGAGTTGAAGGTAAGCTTTGAAAAAGAAAGCATTTGAAGGTTTTTCTTTAGAGAGCTCTACAAACATACGTGCAGAACTAGATGAACAAAGAAATAAGATTCAGGACCAACACTTTAAGGTCCAGAGGGTAAGTAAAAAAATTACTTCTTGTAGCAAGTAGCCCAAACTGTCTAGTTTAAGTGCAATCAACATGATTAGCTTGTAGCGGTGGTAGGTGTAGAGTTAGCTAGCAGCAGCTTAGAGTTAGCTTATCAGGCGCTACAGTTTAGCTTTAGACTAAAGAATAGTGAATTCAACCCTGTCAAGTTATTCTGTGGTTTAATAACGACAATCCAAAGGCAGGACTTCCTCTATCAGTTAATTCAAGTTACTTATTTACTACTATTTAAAGTAAAACAGTGAAGAGAGGGAAAGTCTGCAACTGACTGCAAGAGAACATCTCAACTGTTTCACTCTCCCAACCAAAAAAAAAAGGCAGATATCTCCAATTGGCTACAATTTTGACAAATTAAACTGTTTTTTGTTGTTGTTGTTGTTGTTTTTTGTTTTTTCAATCCTAACTCAGTTTTGGCAGATGGCTGTTCCACATAAGACCTGTTTTGCTCAAAATTTCTACCACTTAATGGAAGTTTTTCCTTGCCACTGTAACAGACATTACCACATAAGACATCAATTTTGATACAGTAACAGCGTAATCTTGGTCCCTCTGCCTTAAGGCGATGTAGAAGCGCAAAAGCACACAGCTCAGAGGTAGCTCCTACATGCACACAGTTGGACATGCTCGTACACAGCACTGCACTCCCCTGCTGGCTTCGCTGATCTCGTCTCACCTCTGTGACGATTCTGTTACCTCTGCAGACGGTACATAGGAATCACCTCGTCCATCCAACATGGCACTTAAATATCACACCTTGAAAGACAGACTGAATAGAGCTAGTGAGGCTTTAACTGGGAAAATGTAAACTGAGGCCCTTTTAGCGTACATGTAATACATTGCCTGGTCTGGCACTGACCTGTTTGCACAGGCATCAAAGATAACTACAGAGATTTAGTCAATCTTTTCGCTGAGGGTCTTGTTGAAATTTGCAGGTTAGATGGAATGTATGTATTGATTACAGTCTGTTAAATAACTAGCTTTAAATTCCTTACAGTAACTCTAAATAGGATTTTACCTGCAGGACTGTATGTATTAAGTTTAATATAGCATATTAGTACTAGTATATGTCAGTAAGTAAAGCAGCAAAACAATTCTTTGCCTATAGACATAATGTGGTGTTTTGAGCCTTCGTGCTTTATGTGTCTCATGTCTTTTATCCTTCTGTCTTTCCGTTTCCTCTCACAGGGTCACCGCTCTGAGCTCTGACAACGGGAGGCAGCTGGCATGTCAGGCGAGGAACCCCGCCCTTTTCCGGCCCGTGGAGACCACGGTGACCATGGCTGTGTACTGTGAGTGTCTCAACCTGTTTCTGAACTGACAGACAACACACCGGCTGTTTGAAAAACAACTTTGTGTTCAAACACTCAACCACACAGGAACCAAACCTTGGATAGGCCCAAGGGTATCCGGCCTTGTGAACTCAGCCTGTGTTAGCGGTCCAAGGAGAAACATTCAACCTGAAGGCAAACTCACACCTACTTGTAGACAACACGAGTGTGGATGCCTCCAGTTCACAAGGCTGACCCTGGTGGGCTGAGATTGATATGACTAAAGAAGGACGCTGTTTTCTTACTGTAAAACTGCATCACGTTGTCCGCAGTGGTGGGTGAATAATAAAATCATACACAAACTCTTGTAATTCAATTTTAAAGAGTTTAACTAAGATTCATTGTTTTATTCAGTAATCTTTAAATAATTGCACCTTAAGTCTAATTCCCCTGATGTTAAAGAAAACATAACCTTTATTAGACCAACAGAGATGGATTATCATCCTCGGCAAGGCTGAATTTTTTAGCAATGTTGTAATGATTAACACAATAAGCTATGGCCATCTCAGTTAATAATAATGAATCCCACAAAACTAAACCCAGTAACTTTTGTGCTCATCAGCTCAAATTAAATTTAGAATCCACGGAGGCAGGAGGGACAGTGCTGTCTGTTGCTTTTTTTTCTTTCCTTTTATTATCACAAACCACATGACTTTATATAATGCAACTGTTTCTGTGGCACACAGAGACGCACTGACTAACTTGTCTCTTGATTCATTTGCCATTTGTCTTCTCTTATTTTGCAAAGCAAGATTGAAAGTCCCTTTTCTTGAATGCACACACAGTATGAAACTGCAGCTACTGTTTTCCACAGTAGGTTTAAGTATTTTCTAGTGTTGATCAGTAAAAGTAATTGATTGTTTCAGGCGGAGAATCTACCCACCTGCTTCTCCCAGGCTTAAATCATGTTGTTGATTAAAGTGGAGCAGGGCTGCTGACACATTTAGCAGCAAGCGCTCCCTCCAGATCAGCTGCCGTATTATCCACAGGCTGACTAGACACCTAAATGTTGCCACTATCTATACTCCTCCGCTGCTGCTGTTTTAACAGTCACCAATAACTGTGAGCTCTAATCCCTTTTCCTCTCTACCTCTGTCTTCTGTATTAAACAACGTGAGTGCTAATGTTGCAGAACTCAGGACCACCGCTGCAGTCTTACTCAGCATGCAAGCCTATCAAAGCCAGCGCGGTGGCCATTTTCAGCCAGCTGATTGTTAGCAAGGTGGCAATTTGTCACAGTGGCCCAGGGTCTGCAGCCTGCTGTCTGAAACTGATTGGAGCAATAACAAAGGCCTGCTCCTCCTTTATTTACTGTGTGTATTTAATGCACAGAGGCTCAAATGTGTTCATATTTTACATTGCCTTATTACTGATTGAACATCTGTTATTTTGCTTTATGAACTGCACCCAGCTCAGTGCTCCTTTAATGCTTAATGCTTTCATCAGATCTGAACCTCTTATCCCACAGTCATGTTGAGTGTACCCAATTTACTGGCTCCATCTGAACAAATAGTGAAGCTACCTACTCAATTGCCCAGAGTGTTCTCATTGCAGTGCTGTTTCTCTTTTATGTTATCCAATTGATGGTCATTCTGTCTCCCTGTCTATCCCTTCTCTCCCCTCACCTCTTTCTCTCCCCCTTTGTAAAAGTTTTTATTTTTGTCTCCAATTTCCCGGCAGTCCCACCTCAGCCTCCAGCCATCGTCGGTCTGTCGAGAGAGGAAGTCAAAGCGGGGAGAACGCTCATGCTGGAGTGTGTGTCTCATGGTGGAAACCCCCTAGCCACTCTCCACTGGACCAAGGTAAAATCTTCTGCACCATCTGTTAAGGAGGCTTTTGTAGAACACTATCACACTGAAAAAAAACTATTTTAGTTTGAGGACTTGCAGTGTAAGTATCCCACTGTTTTAAGCTTCTGTACTTCATTGCCTGCACCATATGGGACCATGCAACTATTTAGACATCCTCTTGACGTTGACTTTTTTTTTTTTTTTTAAAGAAGAAAAAAAAAGTTTATCTGTTTGTTAGAATGGGGAAGTTGTGTCCACGACTTGGGAGGAGGATGTTGTTGCACAAAAGTCCAGCAGTATCCTAAACCTGAAGATCAGCCCCGTGGATAACCAGGCCATTCTGTGCTGCGAGAGCGTCAATTTGGTTTCCCTATCGCCTCTGTCTGTCAACCGTAGAATCACTGTGCTTTGTAAGTGAAAATAAAGCCTAATACTGTGGAACACATACACACACACACACTCAAATACACACAAAAAGCCCTGGTAGGTCTGGCGGCACTGGATTATTAAGACTATGGACATGAGGCAGAGGAATATAATAAGAGTCTTACCTCTAAAACCAATTCTTTTGCTGTCCCAGCATATTTTCCAATGCTAATATCATTAATGAAACTAATGGTTATTACGGCTGCGGCCTATATTCCCGACCGCCTCCAGATTAAAATTGTTGCATGCTCTTTCATAGCTGCTACACTAATTCAGCCGAATTGCTTCAATGCACAGTCCTGAGGCGATAAAGCCTTCACTCTCTGCAACTGTAACGCCCATGTTTAATAGATTATACACTCCTTTCTGAATTTAAAATGTTTGTTTCAGCAACAATAAAACAAATACGGAATTAATATTCAGCAGCTGTGAAGCGTTGAGTCTAACTATAGCCTGATTTCCACTACAGAGCCAGACAATGTAAGTCAGAACTTTAAATGCTGCAGGATTGGCGCGTCTATTTTATGCCATTAGTCGTTGAATTAGGACAAGTCCTTGCATACATCTCTCGCTGATATTGAGGTGGCTGAATATGCTCTTGTGCCCCTGTTCTCTGCCCAAACCCCCAAACAGGCCCCGGTGCCTTGCCTTCCAGTCAACCGTTCAAGGATGTTGAAATGGCACTGCTGACTGCCTGACTGTGCTCCAGGGTCTGGTAGAGGCTTGAGGGCTCAGAACACGTCTCACTGGTGTAATATGAATAAGCCTTTATTACCTAAAGGCACCAGTGTAATTTCAACAGTCTTTGTGTTTGGCATGCACGATTGCATCCTCTCCTGTGTCTCATGTGGGACAGACACAAAAAAACATATTACATTTACATACATGACCCCTCCTTCCACATGTCTGCCAGCTCAATCCCCTGTCTTTGTATCCCCCCCTGAAGGCTTTATGCGGCTGCATCACTTCGCCCGCAGCTATTGTACCTCGTCTCCCCCCGTGGTTAACACGAAGCAGACTTTTGAAACCACATTGAAAAACCTCCAGAGAAAACAAGTTGCCACTCAAAGTGATTTTCCTTCACACTCTCTGTGTTTCACATCCAGAAATAGTTACGCGGCCTCTCTGATCAGAATAGGTAGCTGTTGAATGTACTATTCTTGGGGTGATATATTTTACTGACTTGTCTTTTCTTTTCTATGTTACCCTCAAACATGTGCCTGTGTGCATCAGTTGAGCCCACAGAGGTGACACTGTTGGGTTCATCCACAGCCATAGAGGGACAGCTCTTGAGTCTGTGCTGCATCACATCGTCCAGTAATCCCCCTGTGCAGATCCGCTGGTGGCTGGGCTACAAAGAGCTCAACACTACTTCTGTCACTGTGGAGGAGGTGAGACTGCATGGCATATTATTACTGCGACATAAAGTTTCAATTATTCTATCTAAGCAGGTGGATAAATAGTTGAAAGAGATACAGAGTGCACACAAAAGTTATAATTTGGGAACATGCTGGTCATTTTGAAGAGACTGCAAAAAAAAAGGATGATACATTTGTCTCGTCTGTTAGAACCCTGAAAAAGGCATCAAAGATCGAGTGTAAAAGCTTCGCCCTGAAGTCAAGTTTGTCTTCAGGGAAGCAACAAAAAACTCTAAAATGCCTGCCATCAAATTAGAAAAAAACTTCAAAATGAAATGTGACCCTATGTGAACCTTTTCGAGATGAAAGAAAAAAGCCTATGACCATGAGCAGCCTCTGAATAGGCCTGCTGCTGCTGCTGCTGCTTTTTTTTTTTTTTTTTTTTGCAAATGAATCAGCAGCTGATTCCAAAAAGAGTATTCTGCTGCTCTTCTCCTCTTTTGTGTTTGTTAATAAGATCAAAGTGAATAAAAGCTGACACAGAAGATGAGCGTTATTAAACCAGCTCTTTATTCATCTGGCAGCAGCGTTTTCATTTGATCTTACACGAGGCACTCGGCATGCTGTGTGTGAGCTTTAATGCATCGGAAACAGTGTGAGGTTAATGAAGACTGACGCTCCCGTCCACTGTCTTTGTTAGTCTTTCTGACTGCGGCTTTTACAGTAATCACCACAATAATGTCTTTAATAAGCAGATGTGCTGCATAGGCATGACCACTATCAGGCAGGTGCACAAAGATGCTTTGCTCAATTTATAACAGAGAGTCAGATGAATATGCTGATTTATCACAGACCATGCACAACATCAGTTATTACAGCAGCTAATTTGCCATCTGTATTCACCGAGACTAACCAGCGTAGGGTGTTTTTCTCCCGCTCTCTCTCTCTTCTTGGACCACAAAAGTCTGTCCCCGAACTGGATTGATATGCTGATTTGCTTTCTGTCTGAAGGGAGACCATGGTGGGATGACAACCATGTCTAACATGACTCACCAGGTCTCCAGGGAGGAGGATGGGCTCATGCTCACCTGTGAGGCTTTCAACAAGGGCACACACTTCTCCAAGACCCAGGTCACCAAAGTCAGTGTCTATTGTGAGTGAGCTCGTATCAAGTCTGTGGAAACGTTTGTATTATTTAACAGACACAACCTGCATCTGCCATAACTGTGGAGACGAGAATTAGATTCAGCTCTTTTTGTCTATCACATTACTCATTGTTCAGGAGGAGTGAGCTGTAATTAGAAAGCTGAGTGCAAAGAAATGTAAAAAGGCAATAGCTCTTAACAAAAGTAATCGTTTAAAAAATCTTTTCCAGGTCTGCTTTGACTCGTGAGTTTTCAAATTAAACATTTTTGTGTAACGGTTTTAAAAACTGAAAAGTTTACGACCAGTTCAGCCTTTTTAACGGTAAGTGACTCATCACTGAGTAGAGGTTTAGCAGTAAGTCTATAAAACATTCAAGAGAGCTGCATAATGCAAAATTAACTTCATTTGTTAAAACGTTCCTACACGTTTCAAATCCTTGGCGGCCCTTTTTTTTTAACAGACCCCCCTCAAAAGATTTGGCTAGATGCTCCACCTCCAGATGTCCCTCTTCGTTCAGGGACCACAGTCCGTCTCACATGCTTCTCGACTGGAGGGAATCCCACTGGATCTTTGACCTGGTTCAAGGTTAGTCATTGTGTGTGTAAATGGCTTGCATGGCAATTTTCTAGTATTACGACTACACAAAGCACTTTTACACTGCATGTCACACCTACCCATTGAAACACTGATGGCACTGGTTGCCATGTAAAATCCCATCCCAGAACTAACTAATACATATTCATACGCAGCCGCAATTTGGACGACTCTACCAACTGAGCCTCAGCCGCCCCGCCCTGTTTTCCAAAGCAAGTACAATTCTCCGCATAATTTCTGTCTTTCATTTTTTAGGATGGAAAGGTTGTATCACAAGCACTGAAGCAGACGTCCTTTGAGCGGGGTGTCGCTCGAGAACTGGTTCTGGTCCTGACTGCCAGTGACAATATGGCTACCTACCGCTGTGACGCAAGAAATGAAGCAAAGGAGGCCATCTCTGCCTACACTAAACTCATGGTTCACTGTGAGTTAGATTGAACCCCGTACTCATAAACCCAGTCGGATTTTCATTCCAGTTTAACTTAACTGAGGAAAAATGCAAGATTGTAGCTAATGATATTTTATAAAAACTAATTTATACAGATTCTCAAACACATCATTACTTACTCTTTACACTGTCAGTCAGTTTAAGATAATGACTCCTGTTACACCATTGTTCTCCAGTTCCAGCAGTAAGTGTCACGATCACAACCAAACAAAAGGAGCTACGTCACGGTCAGTTGCTGACTCTGGAGTGTCAGTCTGGAAGCAGTAACCCGAAGGCCAGCGTCTCCTGGAGCTTGGGTGCCCTCAGGTTTGGCATCACATAACATGAAAGACTCATAGAAGGAAATCATACATTTTAAGGGGGTCCGTTTCCTGCCAAGCAGAATATTCCTAATTTTGGGTCTGACTTACTGAAGTTTATCCTGTTAAATAAAGTTCATTTTGCTTATGTATCCCAGGTTCAAGGGAGAGGAGCAGCCGCCAAGAAAGGCTCTGTATGGTGGTGTGTCAGTGCGCAGTTCTCTATCCCTCAATCTGAGTTCACAGCATCACAACCAGAGGATCATTTGCCAGGCTTACAGCTCCGTGCTAGCGGAGGGCGCTAACACATTCTTCAAACTTAATGTGCTTTGTAAGTAGAGCGGGAATTGTTGATAGATGTACTTATTTCTTGGTTTCGTTTTTTCCTTCTTTCTTCTTGGCGGCTGACCAAGCGATGTGGTTTGCATAAATCTTAAACGATGCATAACGATGATCAATGATGGGGCACATTGAAGCTTCTTTACTGGTGTTTACTGGTGTATTGAATGTGAACGTGCGCGTGCATTCTGTTTACTGGAAACCTTTGTTGTGATTTGTTGGTCTGTTGAGCTCTGCGGCACTGTGTCCTAATTGTCATTTGCTTTGCTGCATGGCCATGTTTGTCTTTGATGCCGTTTCACAGGCAGCAGCCAGCCAGTGCTTCAAAGCTTGGTGCCGTGTATGAGCATGAAGGAATGTCACTGTGTGTTTGTATGGCTCTGCAGTTGGACAACAGCGCTGTCACTCGTTGTTTGAATGCATGTCCCTCTCGCTCTCGCACTGTCCTACTCCCCCCCCCCCCCCCCCCCCCCCCCCCGTTGTTGAAGTGTGTGAAGTTGGTTAGATCTGGAGTTATTGGTGGGTTGTCAACTTTCTACTGGTTTGACTCTCATTACTGTCTCTTACAGCTTTCATGCTCAACATGTTTTGTGTCTTTGTGTTCTTCCTCGCTGGTTCTTGACTTTCTATGGGCCTGAGTTTGTGTTTGCACTTCTGCTCATGTTTCCTGGTCTTCATCCAACCTAGTGCAGCTGTGTTCATGGGCTGTTTGTGTTTTAGACCCTCCAGAGTTCCGCCCGGAGCAGCCAACGCAGGTCCAGGTGGTGGAGGACGACGTGGCAGCCATCCCACTGCTGGTCTCAGCTAACCCAGAGGAGGTCTCCTGCATTTGGCTGCATCGCCGGGAGAAGCTGGTCAAAGGTGATCTGGGGCGATGTGATGGCTCTATAAACCAGGTCCTAGTTGAGCTGAGCCAGCAAGTAAGCACTCAGCTCTGCCATTCAGGGCCTGAATAAAACATGGCAGGTTAGCCAGCATGGGACCCTGCCAAATGTGATTCTCATTATGGCTCTAATGTATGCAGTCTAAATGAGGATTGCTGTCTCTCTGAATACAACACAACGCTTCTAAAGCTTGCTTCTCCTCCAGGCCCATGTCATCAGGGTTCTGCTGCACCCACTCTCTTTCTCTCTAAGCTCTATCATATGCAGCCCCCACCATTAAACGACTGTGTGCTTAATGCGGAAACCCACCTATTACATTTTGAGTGCTGTGGTACAGGAGGTGTCGCTCACACAGCCTATTGTTGGCTTGATGTGGGAATCCAGCCAGACCAATCAATAATGCAGGATTAGATGTCACTTGGAGACCGGTGGCCAGAGGACATGTGGTTGATGAGTGTGTAATGAATACTTAATTTACCATTGGTTTGCATGTTTGTGTGTCTCTTTGTGTATTTCCATGTGTTTGTAAAAGAAGGGGACCTGCGCTTCCGCTGGTCAGACGACAACTCGCTGGAGATTGGGAATGTGACGAGAAAAGACGCCGGTGTTTACACTGTAAGGTGCACAAATGATGAGGGTGTCAGCCAAATCTCCATCACGCTGGATGTTCAGTGTAAGAACCTGCAGACAGAGAACAGCGGAGCACATTATGCACAATCTAAAACCAACACAAGAGTTTTTGTGTTGCACGGCAAAGGCTTTGTTCTCTGTAATCATGAATGCAAAGTAAATTATTTATTTTGCAATAAGTAAAAAAATGAATAACAATATTGTAGATCAGACTCGTTTAATTGGTGCCCAGTGAGCCAAATTCAGCCCTTTAATGATCTCAATCTGGCTCTTTGATCATTTAGTGCAGAAAGACCTATTTTATTTAAACCATTGAACTTCATAGACTGTTTAATGGAGAAACAAGCTGAATAAAAATAATTTAAAATGCAACACTGTTTGATTAAACATACTTCTTCATCTTTTACAAGATTGAAAGGTGCATTGTTGAGAAAAATGTAAATGTTTTGGTCTCTGCTTTTTACATTTTGTCCACTTTTGGCATGTCTGAAATAATAATCACCTAGGCTTCGCTAGACTATGTTGTGTATTTTAAGTACTCATAGTTTATCTTTTTCATGGGTTGTGTTTCTTTTTGTTCCTTTTAAAAGGATTTTGATTATTATTAATAGCACTAAATACATATAACCCAGAGCACCTATCAGAGGACAAATTGAGTATAAGTAAATAAAAAATATATATAGGAAATGTAAATAAATCCAACATCCCCTTTGTGATTTACTGTCAAAACATGTAATTGCAGTTATACCTGCAGCTCAGGCCACATCATCTATTTGAATAGAAACTGTAGGCTCCTGCTGCCACTATTTTGTACTTTTTTAAATCTGGCTTGAAGTCAGAACCATCAGTACTTCCACACTCACTGTCACTCCCAAACACCAACATTGACTTTCAGCTCCTGCACAGCAAATGTCTCGTTCATTAGGCCTCCATACAAGGCTGAATACCCCCACAGCTGCCCCAGGCCCAGCCTGAAGCACCAGGCCTGCTGCTCCGATACTGATGATTTAATAATAGAAGTGTTGAAAATGTAGGTCTGCCCGTTCCTCTAAAGCCCATGGTACATGCCTAATGGATTCTGTCATCCTGATCTGACTGGGCTTGACAGTTGTAGATATTCATTATGTATAGAGTATTGTAGTAGCTTTATGGGTGGCGGTGTAGCCCACTTAACACTGTCGGTCTTGGTTAGCAGGCCATCATTGGTGGATCCCACCGAACACCAGAGGTCTGAGTCTCTGTAGTGTTTTCCACCACTGTTCTTCAAGTGTGAACATAGGTTTAGACAAGTAGGCACTAATGGCCTTAATGCTGCAAGTACATGGCACCCACGGGAAGAATGAAAAGATTGTGAGGTAGAGGCTGATAAACACAAAAAGAGCAGTGCAGTGCAGAGCAGGAGATGATGTAATCAAGGGAGAGAGGGTTGGTCAGCATGTAATAGTTCATTTGAGGATATGGGGGGGCCATCTGAGGCAAATGATCAATTCTTGCTTTGCAGAAGGATCTGTAGGGTTAGGGTTAGGTTTGGGTAAAAGTGCAGCATCCTCTTGGGGACACTACAGGGGCACAGGCTCTCAGGGGACCAACGGTTTTAATAAATACTATAGAATTTGCAATTAAAACCCTCCTTAAAAACCAAAAAGGCTTTTACTAAACTTTTAGGGTTAGGATTGGTTAACCTAACCCTACCCTAAAGTATAGACAAGTTAATGGCCTTGAATCTGAAACACAGAGGCCAATTTAGAAAGGGTCATGAACAAGTTAAAAAACAAAGTAATTATATAGCAATACAGCAAGGCTGTTTAATGGTTTGACAATAGATTTGACCCAGGTTGGCTATGTAACCTTTGGTCCAGCCTTGACCGCTTCCTGTTTTCTTGCTCTCAGATGCTCCCAGTGTTAAAGCAGAGAAAGACCCTGTTATTGTGAACCTTGGGGAAACAGCAGACCTGATCTGTGTGGCAGATTCCAACCCCGTTATTTACGGCATGTTTTCTTGGAAATTGAGGGTGAGAACTCAAAGATACACACACACACACACACACACACACACACACACACAGCCATCTCCAGAATTATATTTCCTTTATCCGGCTCTTCCTTTCTATTATTTTACCCGTTCTTACCGTTTATCACTGGCCTTTCTAAATGCACAGACGCACCATATTTCACTGGCTCTAACTATCCTTCCACCCCACCTCTTCCTGCTCCACACTCAGCCCAAATCCAGAAAAATAGCTTTCATTACTGCTGCGTGACTAAAGGGCACATTTGTCAATGTGGCGTGGTCTCTGTATCTACTGATGCTTTCGCCGGTGTAACCCACCCCCCCGGCAGTATTGTGTATCCCGCTTTCAACCAGCACTACCCCCCCTTTCTTTTCCTCCTTTCCTCCGAGTTCTCCAACCCTTGGCATTATCTTTGTTTGTACTTAGAGCTCACTCCACCAATGCTCTCCCCATCCCCTCCTTGAGTCCTAATTGTTTCCTGCTTAGCTGTCTACCTGTTTTGCTCTTCAACAGCCCCCCCCCCTTCTTCCTCACCACTAAAGAAGGGGGCTGTGAATTGAGGGATGGCTGCTGTCTGCTGCTTATCCCCCCCCCCCACTCTGTTATTCCACAGGGGGAAGGGGAGGTAGAGACGGGAGAAGAGACCCAGGAAGACGAATCTGGTCTTTTGACCATCAACGATGTGACACGAGCTCATGCTGGTTTTTACCAGTGCACAGCTAATAACGGCATAGGCTCCCCTGCTACTGTGGATGTGCAGCTGATTGTGCAATGTGAGTTTGTTGGATTTATACCATAGACTGTATAAAAATAGACATAATCACCGTAATATCACACATTGGTTTCTGAAGAGACTTTATAAAGCCCTACAATGGCCGTTGCCATGATGGAAATGTTCCATGCTCCACCTAACTTTTGATCAGTCCACAGACAGAGGTGGGCACACAACCAATAATTGTACATTTTTTAAATACATTTTTTATGTTGATGTTACTTTGAAAAAAACTAAGAAAACTAAGTTTAAATTAGTTAAATCATTTCCGTCAACCTTATTTTTGTTATGATTTTATGAACTGATTACAGTTATTATTAACTGACTGGCTATTTGTGTCAAACAGTAACAATGCACTAACCTGCCTGTCAGTCAAGTAAGACACTCCCCTTATTATGTAGCATTAACTCTTAATGAATGTCTTTTCAGTGTACAGTGCGTATAAATGAAGAAGTAAGCTAATCGGACCATAGCTGTTTTTGTACCAGGCTTAAACATGTTTAATTCTGCTTAAAAACACGAATGTCAAAGGAATTAGAGTTCAAGTAGACAGTGGAGGAAGTGCACTCATTTTAGCACATCTTCATTGGCTTTGTTTTTCAAAACTAGAGGTCGCTGCTTGATTTATGTTTCGACCTGCGTGGAGATTTACCTGTGGTAACGTGCCCTTGTTTTCGTCAATAAATACATGTGTACTTTTACTGATGTGTTGTGTCTGCTTTCTGCATGATTAACCTCCATGCCCATCTTATCTCATGTAGTCAAACCAGAACTGCAGAAAGGAGCCCAGTGGAGGAAGGTAGCAAGCAGAGGTGACGGCACAACCACAGCTGAACTATTGTGTCAGGCAGAAGGTATTCCACGTGTTGACTTCTCTTGGGAGAAAAATGGTGTACGCATGGATTTTGCTAATCCCAGGTCAGAAAAAAAAAGGTTTTCCTAGTTTGAACTGCCTTTTGTTCCTTCCCTTGTATAATAGCGTTCACTGCTGCTGTCAGCATTCAGTTACAGATTGATGAATCTACACAATTAAATAAGGTTTTACCCCAATATAATATATTCTATTGCAATTTCCTGCTATTTCACCATTAAATCCAGATTAAGTGCATTTTATTCTCTGCTTCTCACTATGCAAATACCTGTTTAATGCTTCTTTGATGTGTGAAATTGGGCGACTTAGTTCAATCTGCAGGACATCACAATCCTTGCCGTCTCCTTGCTCAGGATTTATCTGTCTTTCTGTGTGTGTGTGTGTGTGTGTGTGTGTGTGTGTGTGTGTGTGTGTGTGTGTGTGTGTCTGTTTTCGTGCGCTAATGTGTGTTTGTGTGCCTATGTGTGTGCTGCAGGTTTGAGGAGCGGACTGTGAGGGAGGGCTCCTTCCACACCAGCACAGTTCGAGTAGTGAATGTGAGTGCAGCTCTGGACTACGCTGTCTTCAGCTGCACCGCTCACAACTCACTCGGAGAAGACAAGCTAGACATCCAGCTCGTCAGCACAAGTACTGCATCTGTGTACAGTTGTGTTTAATGTGTGTAGGGCTGTGTTTGTCTGGGTGAAGATCTTTCTATTTATAAATTTAGTATATGCTTTTATAATGTCCTTTTATAATGTCTTAGGGTGTTTTTATGATGCATTCTGCTTCAGAGGTTAAAGTTTAAAAGGGGGGCATGTGGTCCTTAACTTGCACCTCAAAACAACAAACACAGTTAGTCATGTCAGAGTGCAGATTCCTTTTTCGTGGATTAAATTACAAACAGCCTCATTTTCAGCCATAGAGGTCAAGTATTTCAGGGTTTAAAAAGCCCCCTACTATTCATATCAAATATTCTGATGTGTTCCTGACAAAGATACTGGCATGGAGGCTGGCCTGTGCACCATCCAATGCCTGAAGGTCAGCAAGATGCCTGACAGAGAAAATACACACAGTCAGTATCCTGGTCAGTGTGTAATCCACAAAAGTCTACCGTTGTGTTTCCCCGATGATAAGGTAGATGGAGACATGGTTGGACTCATCTGCCTGGTCAGGGTCATAAATGATGTTTGTCCATCGGCTTCCTCCATTATATTTACATCAAAATAAAACAAACAAACCTGATTGTAGGATAATTTGTCACAAAGGACACGTTACAGAGTAGTAGTTACCCATAGACACATCACTTTTGTGTCCAGTGTTACGAGTTAAAGTACATCAAAGATGAGCGAAACATTTATAGTACAAAGATAGCAGGGCTAAAATAAAGCTGATTGAGTCAAGAGGCTGTTATATCAACTTGTCTCTTATAATACCAAGCATCTGAGTCTAAAGCTCTGCTAGCCCGGGCTGGAAAAAATAAAAAAACAAAAAAGTGAAGCCTCTTGTGATGAAACACCCCGAATGAGCAACTAAACCCGAACCACTAGATAAGTGCAGCTAGGCCTTAGTGTCCATCTTTGTGTGTGTGTGTGTGTGTGTGTGTGTGTGTGTGTGTGTGTGTGTGTGTGTGTGTGTGTGTGTGTTAGTTATTGAACGCTAAAGCAACACAATAAAACATACAATCTTCTACTTAAGGCCCTCGTTCCCTCACTATCTGTTTGAGTCTTTCTACCCTCTAGTGGTTAAAAAAATGTCTAATGCAGCTTTAAATCAGTGGCAAATGTTCAAAGTCAGTTGTTAGGGCACACAACATGTAGGGATTATGCATATCACGTACTTGGCAGTGGTGCACTAAATTTTCCATTGGTTTAATTTTGGCAGCATCTCAGAATAATTGTGTCTGTTGTGCTTTGTCCAAGGTTTTATCAGCCTTTTACAGCAATGTAACAATAGTGTAGGAGTGCCATTGAACATGCAGGAAACTGGGGAGAGTTGTTGCTTCTTGAGTGTCGGCCCTTTAAGGAACTTATTCCAGCGCTCTATCTCTACCTTATCATTTAGCCCTCAGCGCTACTTCACTTCTCCCTTAGATAATGCTGCAGTGATACGCTTTGCTCTCTCCGGCGTGCTTAGACTTCTCTGCCTCCAAGTGTATCCTTCCACCACCGTCACTATCAACACAGTTCAGCTCTCAGCAAAGGCCCACAGCCATCATTGGGAACATTAAATGTTTACTATAAAAAGCATAAAATACAATCCAATATTGGCCCTGTTTTTCCTCAGTTGTTTTTTCAGTGCTGTGAATATTCATAATTAATCTGACGCAGTGATAATAAATTTTATATGCTTCCTTATCATTTGAGAGCCCAAGAGGAAGAGTGTTTTTTTTCCCTCTGTATGGTGCTTTTTGGATTTGAAGGAGACGAGATCCAAATATGGCTGACCTCTTTGCCCCAGAATCTTATGACTGGAGCTGATAGTGGGAATTATTTACTCTGCAAACTGGGCTGCAGCCCGGAGCCAAAGACGAGAAGAGCATCCCCTTCTCATGTTGCTCCTCAAATATCTCTCCTCCTCCTCCTCTCCTTCACTATCTCTCCCTCTGCCCCCAAAACCACCCTTCTTCTCCTTCTTTTTTTTCCATGCTCTAAATGCAAAATAATCCACTTTTCCCTTCACTACCCTGACTGAAGAAGTGCCTCATGTCAGACTGAAGGCCTGGTTAGTCTGCTTTGATCTTTGTCCACAATATTGATAGTAATCAAAAGGCTTCTTCCTTCATTGCACGACTCTGGATGTCTGGATTGGACAAATTGCAACAATCAACCGGCGCTCTGTCCATGTTTTTTTGTTTTTTTTTATCTTTATCATTCATACAAACAACAAAGCTCAACCTTTAGAAAACGCAGATCAAGAGTTATGCATTGTTCAAAAATGCAAAGCTCTTGCTGTCAAAACGATGTTCTGCGGAAGCCTGTGAAAAAAAAACTGAGAGAATAGATCAACTGTGTAAAAACCAAGAGGCTGCAAGCTCAGTGACAAAAACCATGTTGAACATTTATCCCTCTTTTATTTTTTCATTTCTCATCATCAGCCGTTGAGTTCCTATCTTCCAGTCTTTAAAAATGTAGTTCTTATAAATATAAGATCAGTGTGACAGAACTGCAATCATTAAGTTGGAGTAAATCTATAAAGTAAATGCTCGGAGTTCAACAGTAAACACTTGCCCTTTTGATACAGATACACCTCATGAGAATAATCATGTTTACAATTCAACTGTATGATCAATGGGAAAGTAAGAACATATTCAGTTGTTTGACTTCTTCTATTTCTATCGACTAGAACATCAGCCCTGCGCTTACTTTCAGTCTTATTTTATCTATTTATTACCACCTCGCGGCACAGAGGCTGTAGGGAAGAATCAACCCTAAAGGACAACAGGGCCTTCTGTCTTATTTCTTACACTGCAGATACACGCCTCCTTGCGTTTTCAAATAGCCACCTGATGAGGAGCAGAATCTTTTTCTTGTGTTTTTTCTTCAGTTTAAAGTAACACACATTTACTTCTTCTCTTCGAGCTCATTTATTTGTCCACATTCTTTTTTTTTTTTTTTTGTCCATTCTCAGGTCACCCAGATCCTCCTTCATTGTTTCGCCAAGTCAGTGTCACCCACGACTCAGTCACTCTGGAGTGGATCCCCGGCTTTAATGGTGGCTTGCGGCAGAGATTTCGTATAAGGTGCGACTCCAAGACAGAACACTGGTTGAAGAATGACATCCTTTTAAAAATAACATGTTGTACTTGACAGTATTTGTTTTGGCTGACAGATACCGCTGGGAACTGTCTGCCAGCTTTCTATACGTGGACGTCTTTCCTCCCAGTGCTAGCATCTTCACTGTCACTAACCTGCAGCCTGCCACCACCTATAACTTCTCTGTCAATTCTCTCAATGCAATGGGAGAGAGTGGCTATGCCGACAATAATGCAGTTCTGACGGTCACCACCAAGGGTCAGTTTGGAGTAATCCCTGCCTGACATTGAAATGACTCTACTGTGGAATATTCACTTAATCTAAAAAAACCACAAAACATTAAACATAGGCTATGCTCAGTAAGTTTTTCTCTTTTTTTTACTCAACAGAGAGACCAGAAGAAGAAAAACTTCCACCAGACGATGACTCAGTCTCACCGAGTAAGTCTTTTTATCACAACTCTCTGAAAAAGCTCTTCAGGGCAGTTGGAAATTGCTGTTTGCACAGCAGCTAGCTTCATTTGGCTAAATCATGTTAATGTATGCACCTCCAAGGCTGCTAATGTTTGCTCGACAAGAGTAGTGGTTGTCATGGCAGCCACCCCTTACTTTTTCCCCTCTGCTAGTCTTTAATCAATAAAGACAATTGAGTGAGCGGTTTAGTCTGTCTCAGTCAGTTTTTATCTTTCCCAATTTCCATATTACTTCGTCTTTAACTTCCATTTGTATGAAATAAGCCGATGTTTCTGTTGCTGTGTGATCCAGGCGCACGAGGAGTGCCGGCCTATTTGACTGTAGTTTTCACAGTGGTGTTTGGAGTCCTGCTGGTCTTAAACTCTTTGGGTTGCTACTTTGGATTGAGGTGGAAAAGGAGGCGAGGAGAAACAGGTGACTGAAATAATCTTTCATCCATGTATGTAAAAGTACTTCCTCCATCACACTCTGTCATCATAATGTCCTGATTCTTTAACTCAACCCTGAGAATGTCTGACCCATGATGTAATTGTCAGCACAGACACTCGCTCTCTTTTCCTCACTCTATGTCCTTTTGTCCATCCTGTCTCCTCTTACTCTGCTCATTTTTTCAGCCTCTACCTCCTGCCACATTCATCCTTCAAAGCTGTCACTTCTGTGTTTTATCCATATCTTTTATCTCATTTACAGGTTTTATGTCCTTCTTCTATCTCTCCTTCTGTCTCTTTCTATTTCCCTTTCAGTCTGACTGTCAGGTTCTTCTTTGCCCATCTTTTTTGTTTTTCTTTTTTCATTTCTCACAGCTTTCATTCTTACTCTCTGGCTCTTTTTACTGCTCTGATCAATGAGATCCTCGTCAGATGATTTGTCCCTCTTCAGTTCTAATTTCTTAACACTAAGCTTCTTTCCTCCTGTTTCTGTCCCTCCCTGCAGGGGATGGAGAAGGCAGTGTCCTCGATGGGAAGAAGACTGAAGAAGAGGGGTAAGTTAAGACCCTGCAGTATAGTAATAAAGGAACACACATCCAATCCACTCTAAGAAGTCTGAGGCCTGATCCATTGGCTGACCCAGCTACTAAAACAGCCAAGCAGGCAAAAAAGGAGCCTCAGTCAATATCCATTTATATTAGTGTCATCAAACTTCCAGCAGAACCCTGAAATACAACATAAAATACATTATGAAGACTTTTTTTTTGCAGGAAAAATGTCTTCGTTGTGCCAAGTTTTTTACATTTGTTTGTTCATATTGAGGTTGAGGAGTTTAATGGAATTAATCACAAAAAAGAAAAAAAAATCCACTGGTGTGATTCCTTGATGACAGGCTGCTGCTCCAAATAGTTCATTTTTCAGGTCTACATGAACAAGCTGGAGCAAAAAGGTATCTCAATTGTTTGCAAAAAAACAAAAAACAAAAAAACAAAAAGTATTAGAATTATATATATTTACAAAAAAATCAAGTTTAGAATATCAACTTGTACAATAGAATATATATATATATATATATATATATATATATATATATATATATATATATATATATATATATACTTGATTTTTATATATATATACTCGATTGTACAAGTTGATATTCTAAACTTGATTTTTTAGATTAAGAGTTTAACTATTCATTATGTGTGATATAGCACACTTTAGAACATAACTCTTTGGATCTGATTTAATGTCCTACATGTGAAAATATGATAAAACAATCAGATTTCTTCATGCAGGTCCAGTCAGTCAACAGTAAGCAACTCCAATAAATATGAGAGCAGAGAAAAGATCAACGCGGCTGCCCAGCGCACCCTCCTCATCGACTCTGCATCTGAAACAGAGAGCAATGTGTACGAGAGCTACGCAGCAGTGAGTACAGGAGACACCACGAAGTTAGGGAAAAAAACAATACAACACAGATGCCGGGAAGGAAGGGTAAACAGATGAGTGGAGAAAGGAGGTTAGACAAGGGCTAAAGGGATCTGACAGAAAAGGAAGTGAAGAATTCAGCTTGAACAAGGAAAATGGATAATAGATAAACAAATGAAACCCTTAGCTGTGCATAGAGCTGGAACATCAATCAATACCTCACTGTTAGCATTTGAAATACTCATCGATCCCAGAGAAATCATAATTTCCAACGAAGAATTGGACAACTGTTGAGTGAGGCAGAAACAGAAAGCTCTGTGCTGTCAAGATGTGGTATAATGGAAATTCTAATCCCCACAGAGACAAACATTATCTCTCCCCTGATTTAAAACATCAAATACCTGAAAGGCTTGGTTCAGGCAAATTACCCCAGAAAAAAATGTTTCTTATTTACCTGGAGTGATACTTCGCCTTCGGTGCGAGTATTTTTGGTTGTATTTGCTCCAAATATCGGCCCCTGAGATTTCTGCCTACAGCCCAACATAATGAGGGTGGTCCTAATAGTAATGAAAATAGCAACATATCCCATTACTGTACATTTTCCAACAGACTTCCTTTTAATGAAAGATGGTAGTTTCTGTATTTTTTAAAATTATCACAAGCATGCCAGTCACCTGTGATCTATTGGAGAGGTGCAGGAATCCCTCTTAACTCTTCCAAAGGTGATCTTTTAAAGCTCCTGTTAGGAGTCCTGGCTGGTTCTGAAACTGGAACAAATGTTGAAAAATGTTCAACATGAGACCAATTGGTGTGAAGATTTGTTTTTCAGTTATTTTTCATGTCTGAAACTGCTGCTGCGGGTCATCTGCACACTGCCTAGTGCCTAAACAGCTTTTTTTCAACAACTCCCACAGAAAAGAAAGCCTGACCAGACGTTTGTATGAACCAAAACTAATGAAATTCTTACACATGCAGAGCTCAGCAAAGACCTCGCTCTCTCTTAACTTTAACAAACTATTGTTTTGGACAAATTTTATCGCTTAGAAATGTAAAATAACATTTGGCCCACTTTCACATAGACTTTTCTGTTAATGTCATTAAAGGATATTGGGAAATAAATCTCAATCACAGCTGGTTATCAGAGTTGGACGGTTAAAGGAATGGGTGTATCCCAGAATATTTTAGGACTGGAACTTCTAGGAATTAGCTGCAAACCCCACCACAGGAAAGCAACACATGTGATAAAGTCATTTCCATGACACTGATCTGATTCTGTTGCCTTTGTTCATGAATTTCAGGAAAGTGCCCATTATTATTATTACCCCACTGGTGACTACAGGCCGCCTCTCAGTCCACATCCAGAGGAAACACGCAGGCTTGGTAAGACACAAATACACCTCAGAGTAAACAAGTAAACATTCCAAACACGTCACAAAGGAACAGTTAGCAGTAAGTTAAAGCAAGATGACAATGAAATCTTCAATCATGATTAATTACATAATTACTTAAATATTCAAGCACATTTTATTGTGAATTACAGCATATTCATTTGTCCTTTGTTCCTTTCACTCTTCAAGATGTTACCCACCTTGACACTCAAAGCCATTTGTATGAAGAAGTAAGAGACGGGGGTCTGTACCAGGAAGTCCTGACTTACTCCCCTCCTTCCCATCCATCCTTCTTTGACGATAGATTGCCCTACCAAAGGAACGATTGGCTTCCCCCCACCTACCCTCAGGTCTGTGAGACAAATATGTTTTTTGTTTTTTTTTGTTTTTTTTTACTTAAAATACATCTAAAAAAAAAAAGGTGGTATCATCTTGTATGTGAGGTCTAGACTTTTGAAATACCAATGCCACAAGGAAAGACGGAGCCACTTATCTGAATAGTTATTGTACCAACACATGACAGAGGCCAGCTGTCATTCTCAGCTGCAGTGCCAGGGGGAGACATGATGATCATCTGGAACAAACTGGCTCAAAAGTGGGTGAAGTTAACCAACGACTGAGGTGGAGTTATGGTGCCAATTTTAAGATAATAGTTGCCAATGCAGCAGAGTCATTAAGCTGTCAGGCAGCCAAGAAATATCGTGTTACTGAGAGTAATATCTGAAAATTGTGGGACAAAAATGGACAGAAATCAGTGATTCTGAAGTCTCCTGGAAAAGACCTAATGATGAATGATAACAATAGAACCTAAAGACTTACATTTTTAGCTTAACGGGTACGAACTCTGTGCACATAACTAAACAACATTGTGATTGATTTATAGTATGGTAGAATATAATATGGCGGACTCTGTTGTTTCGTCCGCCACCTCCGCCTTGTGCTGCACATGCGAACAGCAAAGTCAGGAGAATTTTAGGAGTAATCCTCATGAAATAATCTAGATACTTCCAGGAGTGCATATGTGAAAACAAATTGTGACGCATGTGTCTCCCTGCAGGGTACTGAAAGAGCGGGAGACTTCATGGATGTTCAGCGGCCGCAGAGAGACTCTGGTCTTCCTCTTGATCTACGAGGTGAACTAGTCTAGAGTGAGAAGGTCAGCATAAATCAACGCACTATGACAGCCAACCAGTGACTCAACACTTGTCACTGAGCACAATGTTGTAAAGCAAACACTGAATATGAAGTTACTTAGAAAATGCATTGACATCAGTCAACTTGAAGGAAAGAACTTCTCATGAATAGAGAGGCGGTTGATGTCAGTCAGTATTGTCTTTCACTTTGAGCTCTAACTGTCTGTATACACCAGAAGGTGTTTCCTAATGGATTCAGTTAAACTATAGAATGATATTGTACAACAAAATAAAAGTGGAACTGATTAATCTGGGGGGGAAAAAGCCTCAATATCCTTCATGAGAGACTGTCACAGAACGCTACAATATGCTACTTCAGCTAACATGGGCTGCTTTTCCCAAGTGCCACCAGCTGTTTTTCTACTCCTTCTCAGATCTTACTTCATCCACCTCCTCCCTTTGTCCATGCTTTGTTCCTTCACCCTTACCCTCTTTCTCGGGGCCAAGTCATGGTCACTACCCACAACCCCCACCTGCTTTGTCCTGCAGGTAGACATGAATCACTCAGTTAGAGACAAAGATGGACTGACATCGCTGTGGTTTGCACTGCAGCAGAGGAAGCACAGACTCTTAGTGCCACCCAAGTAGATATCATCCTTTTTGACCCCTTCAATGTCAAACGTTTTTTCAACATGTAACCAGTTGAGTACCTGACAGCAGTGTCCTGTTCCTCCCCCTGTGTTATACAAAGAGTTTTAGACCTCACAGTGAGTCCTTGAGAATCCCTACAATGGGATTGTACTGAGTGGTATTTAGCATGGTTATGACTCCAGGAGGTAAAGCCATATCTAGGTCCGGACTCTAATCCTGTTTTCTCTCGGATTGAAGTTCAGCTCACAGCATAAGTGAGAGAGAGGAACCATGGAGGGAATTTGTCTCACTGAGGGTGGACAGTCAAAGATAGAGAAGGGAAAAGAGGGGTTAGGCTAAGCTGCAACTGTGGCTACAGCAACAAAAATTCTACTTTCAGTTTTCTGAGGTTTTCCCTTTTGAACAATTTGTAGAGGCAGGAAAAATCAGACTTTTCAAAACTGAAGTTTTTATTCACAAACGTCAAATTTATATCCACAGATTATTAAACAGGAGTGTTTTTGAAATTATTTTTTTTGCCTTTAATAGATAGGACAGCTGCTGAAAAGAGACAGGAAAGGAGAGAGAGGGGAGTGAGATGCTGCAAAGGGTCGTGGTCGGATTCCAACCTACAGCTGCAGGACCACAGCCCCCATACATAGGGTGCGCAACACAACCGCCAGGCCAACACCTGGATTAACATTTTTTTTTTTTTTTTTAAAGATTTGTTTTTGGCCTTTTTGCCTTTAATGATAGAGGGAGGAAGGTGGATAGAGTCGGAAAGGGGGGAGAGAGTGGGGAGAGACATGCGGGAAATGGGCCACAGGCCGGACGCGAACCCGGGCCGCCCGCGCGCGAGGACTGAGCCTCAATACGTGGGGTCGCGCGCACTGCCGCTGCGCCACCGGCGACCCCAACATTTTTAACAATATAGATGACCAAAATCTCATAATATTTGACAGATGAAAACCAGAAAAAAAAGACTTCGTTTATCGAAGACTGAAAGTCTGACACCATGATAGTAGCTGTATGAAGCACACTAGTGTTTTGAGTGAAATGCTAACATCTGTATGCTAACATACTGTAAATCTGGTGTATACTTTCAATCTCCAAAACATATGGGTTAGTTTAGGCATTCACCATAGGCATTTATATTTTGATGGATCAGAGTTATTTTAGTGCTTATGAAGTTTGAAGAGTTAATGCAGTCGAGAGAAGTAAAAAGCTAATGTTAAGCTATAGCGAACTCCACCGCGGTCGGTGGTTGATGTCACGACCGTTATGCTTCATAGATCTAATCAACGGTTTTGACAAGTTAGCGAAACCATAGATAAATAAATTGTTTATTAACCTAATATTTACAAGAGCACTGAAAACATGACTAGAGGCTGTAAAGAGGATTAGTAAGAGAGTTCCTGGCGTGATGACGTTTAATCTCCCTGACAACCTCTGTAGTTTCAGTTAGCTACTTTTTAGCAACTGCCATTTTAAGTATGTGTTAAAACTTTAAAATTCACAAAATCCTTTTTTCATTGCCTTGTGTTGATGCCATGGTTAAGAAATTGTAAAAAAAAAAAAAAAAAACTAAACTAAACAGCATCTATAGTGTTCTATATTAAAGTCACGTTTATGTGCAATTAATTGACCAACATCTAGGCAAAAACTATATTTCAAGAAGAAATATTTAAAACTCTTGACTCAGGCCTGTGTGACTCAGTCATCTGACCAACATTTACCATCTTTTGATTGGCTCATTTTAAGCCTCAGTTGAGTTCTCCTTTTGATCAGCTAAAGTAGGAGAGAAAAAATGGTTAGGATGTTTCTTATACAAGGGGCTGTGTGTTCTATGTCATTGTGAAACTTTGTCTTTTGTTCTTTACTGTGCAGAGATCAGAAACATCCTTAAATGTGTACCTCTTTTAGGTTCCTGCTGCCTCGTGGTTTACACAAACAGTAGCTGGTCTCACACTGAGCCGCCATGCGTGCACACTGTTTCGGCTCCCAGCTTCTGTTTTCCCCCTTAAGCAGGATTCGTCATATCAGTCTCATCAGCACAAACACGCACACACAAACATAGAGACTCTGATCTGCTTCATGAATGGTTGTCCAGCTGTACAACATAACTCCACTCTTTTTATCCCAATGTAATTTCCTTGATATTATTTTATTAAAATATCCACATACATATTATGATAGGTGATGTTTAAATACTGTCTCGTTTGTTTTTGTCAACACATTTTTCAAGCCTACAAAATGTGTTTCCTCAATAAGGCCTGACTGCCTGGATGGAGATTAATCTGAGTGTTTCACAGAGCTGCGTTCCCTCAATTAGGCTTGCTACTCTCCATCATGAGCTGTCAAGGTATGTTTGTCTCATTACCGAACAATTGTTTAAGTTCCTGTCAGGCTTACTGCTGTGTTCTTACCTAAAGCCTGTTCATGAAGCATCATTTGGGCTCAGGTGGGAACATTAATCTGCAGAACTGAAGCCATTGACAGCTCACTACTGTGTGTGTCAACTTCTATTTTTCTTCCCCTCGTGAACATTTTGATATGTTGTGTTGGAAAAGAGTCTCGTGGGAGCTCAAACGTACAAGCCGCATGAGGGCACAATTAAGTCAAAAGAGAAACAAATAAAAGACTTTAATTACCTCAGCTCCAGGAATGTTTGCAAATCATCTGCCTGAATGTTGAGTTTAGTTGTTTTATTGTGTGAAAAACAGAAGCAACAAATATAAAAGTGAATCATACTCCTTTGTCACTTTTAACAGGTCGTGCCACCTGTGGGGAGCTAACTCAAATTTGCATTCAAATTTCTTCAAACCCTGTCGCTGCTCTTATTATTCTGATTTTTTGTATTTTTATTACTAAATAGAAATCAAATAAAAGCTTCCACAAGTTTTCTGGAAATTAGAACATGGTTTTACTGACAGTTATTGTGGCTCACTTTGTGGCTCTGCTCTCCTGGTAATAAGGAAGTCATTTGCACTCCTGTGGATGAAAGACTGCAACTGAATAAATGCAACAAAAAAGTCAGTTCATAAGAGATAATAATGAAGTAATGAACAATGATTGGTAATATTCTTGAGGGCAGAGCTGAAAGCACATGAATACGAAAAAGAGCATGCCCCAACCAAAAAAACAAATGAACAAAAATAACATGATGCCTAGTCACTGTGTATAGGGCAGACTCTAATATAAACTATACATAGAAAATAAACTTGAACCTGAGCCGCTCACTTGGAAGGATAGCCTCCTGACATGGGGCGTGACCTAGCTGATATGCACCCTAATTGATTATTTTAAAGTTATTTGTTATGCCACTGAGACCAGCTCAGTGTTAGACCATGGAAAAGAAACCTCATTAACATTTTAGCACAGCAAAGGTTTACCACAGTGATACATTTGACTGTTGAAAGACAGCAGGAAGGAGGAAACCACTATATCAAGTAAAGTAGAAGATCTGGGTAGCAATAAGTCATACCCCTTTGTCCACAGGGGGCACCAAATTTGGTGTTATGAAACACAATTCAAGACAAGCATTACTCTCCTGGTATTTTTTCCTACAGTAAAGGTATCTCCAAATTAATGTTTTGTTTTGTTTTTGTGTCTACATTCATACAAATGTTTTTACTGGGGATAAGAATGTTTTATCAACATACAAGCAGATGATATATTCACTTAAAATGTAATGGGTACTCCCTACAATAATGAAAAATGAAAGGATAAGCTGCTTGACAGAATTATTATGATCTTAAAACCTCGTAAAATTGGAAAACAATGTACTTTCACAATTTCCTTTTAAGGAAACTATAGAAATGTGAGTCACAACAGGCTGATCCAAAAGTATCCCAAGCACTCTGGACAAAGACCGGCCTCTTGACCGAGCTTATAAGCATGAATTGCCATCTTTGTCTGCTTTCACAGTTTGGTTTGTGTTTCTTGGTTGGGTAATGCTGTTGGGTCACGTCTCTCACTTTCACACACACACACACACACACAGACACACACACACACACGCGCGCACACACACACACACAGACACACACACACACACACACACACACACACAGACACACACACACACACGCGCGCACACACACACAGACACACACACACACACACACACACGTCAATCCTGCAACCTTGAATCAAAAGTTGAAAAGTATGAAGAACAAAAATGTCAATTCAGCAGCCTGGCTATGTTTGCTTGGCTGCAAAAACATTTTTTTCCTGTCATCACATAAAATGGAAGAATTCTGAAGCAAAAACATAAACGTTTGAAAGTGCACTCCAGATATAGTATAGTCTCTTTAGCTTTAGATATCAAGTGGTTAGTATCTGAAGTGTACAGTATATTGTCCACTAAAGGCACATACAGTACCTACTCAAACTACATCAATATCTGTTTTCAAAGGATATTTTATACAACACTAGTATCATTTATGTCTGTTTTGTAAGACAGCATTATAGAACAATATTAAATATGGACCCATGGACAAAGAGTACGCTTTAGGCAGGATGACAGACAGGCAAACACAGAGAAACAATAAAAGGCAGTATACTGCGGTGGATAGAGGCATAAAACAGCGTGAAGAGCCACCATGCTGAGAACTGCAGAAGCCGAAGAGCGACAAGAAGGAGGAGGCCATGTCATGAGAAAGAGTGGGTGAGTGAGAGACTGAAACATTTCAGATAACTGAATGAGGAAGTAGTCGTTGTGAGCACATGGGTGTGGTCGTTTAGCCGCGACTCCATCAGCCTTTCAGAAAGAGGAAAGCAGCCAGGATGATGAAGCTGAGGATGAATCTGTGGACTCCACACAGGATGGATACTAAGGTAAGTGTAATTGCCTAGAAAGGATGGATGGACTAAATTTGAGAGGGGCTGGGGGGAGTTTTGGGTGAAAGGGAATGAAAAAAAAGAGATTGATGAAGGATGACAGACAAACGGATGAACAGACAGACGGAGAGTGAGTGAGAGTGCTAGATGTGACATACGGGCAGGCAGGTCAGGCTAGAGGAAGGGGAGAGACGCCTGTACAACCCAGGGGAAACAGGCCTCGTCTTGACATATGCTCTGGAGTGAAATGAAGATTGGCATGACCTGCTAATCTGAGCTGTCACAGCTCATGACGGCCACAGACGCTCACCTGTCACGCTGCTCCCAGCCCGGAGGACGAGCTGCCACCAGGATAGGTCAAAGATCTAGAATCATTTTGTGCTGGGGGACGATTAAAACTGAGCCACTGGCCCAGACTTCCAGCCGTCACTCTGCCCGCATTGGCTCTACCTGTCTGCCAATTCACTAGATTGTATTGCTATAAAATAACAATACACAACAGCGGACATGTTTTCGTCTGCTTTTGTTTGTCTATAATGTTTTGTTTCAAGCTAGGGGCGATATGTTGTGAGGGGGAGGAAAGAGCATGTTTTTCCACTGATTCAGAAAAGGCTGCTCACCCGTTCAACATTTCCATTATGCTGAAAAAGAATTGTTTTGACACATCCACCAATGCCATTTTTTAATTGGTGACAGAAGCAAACTTGCAAAAAATAAAGACAAAGTTTGATCAACATTGCCATAAAGTTGAATACAGCCGTGTGGGAGGATTGCAGACACAATATGTGGCCTCGATCACTCATTTTTGACAAATGTGAAATAAAAAAAGAAGAAAAAAAATATGTTTGCTATGATGTGTGTATATTATACAGTTTGACATCTAAAGTAAGAATCTGTTTTGAGTCATGCTGGATGAGGAGTGTGGGTGAGGTTGTCTGTGCGCCTTAGAGGAAGGAGAAGTAGCCACATGTCAAACAACTTCCTCTATGGTGGTTTCTGGGCTGTACAAAATGTTCCAGAGTGAACAGTTCTTTGTGTCAGTCCTCTTTGCTAATCCTTCAAATAATCACCAAGTGTATGTTTACCTTACCTACCGTATAAGGTTTTATCTTAAAGGCATGTTTATCTGCAAATGTGCGGACATTTTGCCTGCATGTTTTGTATCTGTTCAAATCCTGTGCAGCTATTTATTTGTGCACATTTATATGAACTGGCTTTACTTGTGCAATCGCCTGTAAAATTGGAGGAACTCTGCATTAATTTATTGTATTTATATAGAATTGCATATCTTAAAGCTA
The DNA here is from genome assembly GCF_947650265.1 of Symphodus melops. Lineage (NCBI taxonomy): Eukaryota > Metazoa > Chordata > Actinopteri > Labriformes > Labridae > Symphodus > Symphodus melops. Next base: position 18,567,358 of record NC_136695.1, on the reverse strand, counting down.
TGGTTACTTTAACCTCTAGACCACTACATGAATATGTTGAAAGTGCAAAAGTTCTAACCGTGTCCTGGTTTGAATGACCTGCATTGTTGTTTGGCCTCTTTTTAACTGAGAATGTTGTTTGTTTCCCTTTCAGAAGTATTTGACTTCCTTAACCATTGTCCTGTTTGTAGTGTTAAAAGGTAAGGTCTATAAAATCCTACGCTCACTTGGAACTCACATTTGAATTGAAAACTGTAAGATGTTAAGATTACAATAGCTTAATCTTTGTTAATTTAGAGTCATATAACTGCCTCAAAATCTCACTTACACAGCTAAAGCTAATCTATATTAGCCTGCATTATCTATTTTAGCTACTGTGGTGAAACAAGTGAAACTGTAGTCGAAAAACTGCTGACTTTAAACAAACTACACTATCTCATGTTCTGTAAATATTCATTTCTCAGAAAATGACGTTTATTCTATCAAAACACTAATGCGTGAGTTTTCACTATGAGTAATTCTTGCATGTGAAATATGTGGAATTCCCCTTTAAATCAAAGGATTTCCATGAGTTAGAAACAGCAATATGCTGAAGAAGTATCAACCACATTAAAGTAGCTTCTACTGAGGGACTTTTATTTCCACACGTACATAAAGAAAAATGTGTTAACACCTCTCACTCAGCAGCTGCATATTTCAGTGAATGTCCAGTGAACTCAATCTAAGTCCAGATAAGGGATTAGCTCACACTAAAACACCTTAGACCTCAACCATTGAGTCTATCTGCTGTAGATCATCACACCCTTTGTCAAGACCCCTCATGGGTTCATTAAAGTTGTGTTAGCTCAAGAAAGTAGAGGTTTGGTAGAGCTGCAGCCTTAATTGGAAGGTGCTGAGTGAGTAAACAGACAACGGCCCCACTGTCCCGCAGACTCACACAACAATTGTGCTCTGTTGTAGCCAGAGGTTTCGTAAGAGCCGCTTCTTTGTAACTGTGCCGCACTGCCCCACTCACAGGACTGCTACTGTGACACCCTCTTAAAGCATCTGCAGGCCTGCAAGGCCAAACACTTTCTCAAGGAATACATCACAGCATTGTTTGTGCGAGTCACAGGAATACACAACACTGTCCTTTGTTCTTCCTCTAAAGTGGACTGTATCGAGGCTTCTCTTTGAGGCTCCGTCTGAGTTGGTTCTTAGTGATTAAAATGCTGTTTTTTTCCTCCTGCAGTGACGAGGGCTCAGCCTCCCACATTGGCAGATCAGATGGTGCCTGTGAACAGCAACACGTCAAACACAGTAACGATGCCCACTGCGCCCACTCCCACTGGTACAGTACATGTGGCTATTCTGAGAAATGCCACTTTGGAACCTTGTTTGTCTCGAGATTATTTCAGTTTTACAAGTAACTATTCCTATTCAGAAGTGCAGGGAATTGTAAAGCTGAACATACAGGAAATGTGCGGGAAATGAACTGCGGTAGACATGCAACAAAGAGCAGAGGCTTACGACTGTAACCAATGGAAAATAATCTAGGGTTGGGTCATGCACATTTTATTAATGTTTATCTGAAAAATTTGAAGAATATGTAAAACAAGAACACTAAGTTTATTCCTCTTTTAAAAGGAGCTGACCAACTTTTTCATATTTTCATAAGTTTAACTTGATGTTTATATTCACACTAAATCAGATAAACAGGGGTGCTCAGACTCTTTCAGCTTGGAGGGCTCATTTGAGGCACTGATAGCAGGGGTGGCATGAGGTTTGTGGGCACACATACCCAAATTAATTTTATGAGTTAATGTCTAATTTATAAAAAAAAATACATTCATTGGCAATTGAGCCCATTTCATATTGTTGTGTTTAATATCTAATCATTCTGAGAGATACCGGATTGTTGGTCTCTCTGTCTAGCAGGAGAAAGAGTGAGAGGAAGAGTCACCAGAGACTCTGAATCTACCCCAGAAGTGTCACCTGCTGAACAAACCACAAGCCCCCGTGCGACTGGCACCATCAACGTCTTACTCAACACCAACATGACAGAAATCAAGACTTCAACAGGTAGTCTGGTTCTGTGAATGCTGTCAATACAAAACATAAGTTCAGTAGAACTTTATGTGATTAACTGATGTTTTTGTCCTTGAAGCTCCAAAAGAGGAAACAACAAAACCACAAACTAAGGTTGCGCCTACCAAAGGTAACCGTCTCACCCTCTTCCTCCCTAATTTTAGTTCCCAGTTGGTGAAGCCTTTGACTTTGCCTTCTGGATAGACTGTATATGGCCATAACTCAAACCAATACTAAAGGCTTACAGTTAGTGTCCTCACCGAGGACGCAGGAAGCTTTGAAGCTAATTATGAGGTAATTACTAAATGTTAAACTACCTGGCATTGCGCAGATATACAGAGGAGAAGAGTCTGCTGTGTTTTCCAGCACAGGAGAAAGAGAGAGAAGAGAGAGAGAGAGAGAGTGAAGATAAGCTTTAAAAAATGTCAGCCAAAATTTCCTCTGAGAGTCATTCCACTGAAATACTCAGAAATTCAATTAAAACAGAGTTAAAGAAAGGAATGCAGCTGGAATTTTATGAGAAGTAATTATGGATTGTCCTATGTGGCAAAGATAAGGACTCAACATTTCCCAGAAAAAAATGGTCCTAATATAGAAATCATGCATTTGCATTATAAATCTGTTTTATTTATGTATAAATTAATAAGTAGGAGACATTTGAATGATTTCTGATAAGATAATGTTTGAATGAAGGACAGAAAATGCTAAAAGTCAAAGAAACTAATATTTTTGCTCTGTTTTTCAGCATCCACAGTGACAACCTCACCATCCAGAGCTACGAAACCCACACGAAGTGAGAAGCATTCGTACTATAGTTACCTTAAATGCCACAGGCGTTGCTGTTTTATTGTTATCTCATGGAAAACTGACAGAATCACAATCTCCTGTCTCCCATACAAAACCCGTGGCAGAGTGGTAGAACAGAGCATGTTGCTTTGCCCCTTTTCCAACAGATTAATGCTTGATTGTACCTTATGCACAAGGAGATAAGAAATTTGCGTCCTCCTGCTGTGCTGGCTCACAGCAGATTCAGCAGCATGTCAGAAAGGCCACTAGATCTGTCATGCTACCTGTGAATGTGGTTCCCCTGTGATCCCTGTTTCTTTTTTTCTGTCTGTAGATGCTCCCTGTGCTCAACTGTCCAACTTAATTCAATACTTTTCTTTCTGCTACTGCTTCTAGGAGATCCAAAGTGGGATGAAGATTTCACCTATGGTAAGAAAGCTACATTCAACAGTGTTTTCATATGCTATTATCAATCTGTTGTGTCTCTGGTTAATTTCAATTTTATATGTTCAGATTACACGTCCCTGCGCTATGCTGGACTATCCATCGCAGCAGTGCTTTTCATCTTGGGCATCATGGTGCTCTGCTGTAAGTATGATCCTTATGATAGGGTCCTACATTTGACCCTAACCATAAACACTTTGGCTTTGGACAATGCTTTGTTTAAAACTGTAATGTTTAACTGGCCTCCTCACTCAGATTTAGAGACACTTTATTGTTTTCACAGGGAAATTAGAGTTGCAGATATTATTCGTAACATTTAGTGACTCAAAGTTGTTAGTGTCATCATTGTCTCCTGTTTAGCAGCTTAACCAGCTTCAGAAAGTCATCAAGCCCAAGTTCCAAATAAATAAATAAATCCATCGTTAACCAAAAAGTTCTCTTTCCTTGTCAATCTTCAAGTTAGCTTTATATCGCTATATGCTTTTTTCTATGTGTACTGATGCTTAGTTTGAGCTTTGATTGTGTTCAAGTATGCATGCCACTTCTATTCTCTCTCTCTCTCTGCAACAAATGTTAAGCAATTTGGTTTGGTGTGTTTTGGCACCAACCGAAGGTCTCTGAGTGCGACTGCACTCACATGTAGACAAACAGTGAAGCCACACCTGCCCCTCTTAGAGAATGTGCATCTGTTGATAAGCAGAAGTTGGCCAAGCCTGCAAAAATCTTCTGAGAAGTCAACCATGTCGTCTGACAGTAACAGTGCAGCCAAAATATTACCGCATTTTGTGCAGATATGACGGCAAGCATCTTCAGCCCATTGTTTGCAAATTGTTTGCGTGTGGAGAATGTACTTGTGTACTCAACTGTAACCATTCGTGTCAATAGGCTAAATGGCAACATTGGAGAGTGATTTTTATTGCCTGCTTATCGAGATAGGTTTTTCAGGTTCTAAACTTATAACTTATATGAGATATGTAGCTCTAAGAAATAATCACGTTAGCTTGAATAGTTATTGCACTTATTAAATGAACAGATTGAATAGTGCTGTATTGCTCGACGTGAAATAGTTGAGAAGTTTCAGATATGTATTCCTGATGGTGTCTGACTTGCAGGTTAAACTCTTTGCTCTTTTGTAGGTGGCAAAGTCTGTCGGCTACCCAAGTGTAAAACCAAGTCATCCAAGTAAGTTAATAAGGTTTTTGTTTTTGTTTTTTTCCAGTGAATGTTCTTTGCATAATGTTTTCACATTGCATGATTAGCACACTGCTGTTCAATTCAAAACAATGAACGCTGACAAAGCAATGTTACACTAAATCACAGTCCATACTCATGAGGGTTAGCTGAGCTTATTTCATGCTGTTGACAAACTGCAACTGAATGAGTTGAGCAATTCATTGAATACAGGCTACTGGATGATGTATGGCAAACAATCAGTCACTTCAGACATATAATAGCTCAACAGAATGCTGACTAAAACCTCTGTGATGAATAATAAATCAAAAAGATTATCATGATGCTATTTGTTGGCCGAAAGCATACAGATCGACTGTAACCAACGGAGTAGTACATTTGTTCCTGATAAATAATTGTTTTTTGTAGTGATTTATTCTTTTATTTATTCTGTTTATTTTACAGGTCATATAAAGTGGTACAGGGGTAAAGAGAGCGAGTGTGTGCACATTGGTAAAAAGACAGCGCTGCAAGGAAGCAACCAGGAGTCAAGAGAAAAACAATGGAGCAGCACCTGGCTGTGTGCGTGTGTGTGGACTCTAAGACTGTCAGCTGCCTAGGAACAGTGTCAATACATATATCATGCTGACAAGTGAGGAAAGTCGAGCCATGACCCGCTTCATCTTTGTCAAATGTTATTTCTATACTTGGCAAAAGTGCAGCGACGAAGTGAAGTTCTTATTTGTCTTGGCAAATAATGAAGAGATGATTCATATTTTTATCACATCCATAACCAAAAGGAAGGCTTCGTTCTATATGTCCCACAGATTATTATTAGTTTATGAAGAACAACATCTGATTATTGACTTGTTTGGCACAACACTTGAGTTCTGTTTGTTTGAAAAGTAAAACTGGGTTACGCCACTTTCTAATAAACACTGTCCGTCCGCTCTTTACAATTTCAATCTCAACATAAAATGTTTGGTAAGTGGCTTCTACGGCTGCGTTCCCACTGCAGACAGAAGTGAACTGAATTGGATTTTGAATTGGGTTTTTTTTTTCTGAGACTTAGATCTGTTTTTCTGTTTTTTTTACCACAGTGTGAACAAAATATGATCTTTTCAAATCAGATTTGAGCCATTTTCACAAAAGGATTCACACCAAAGTCCGATACATACCGGATTTACAAATCTATGTGGACAGCCAAACAAACAAAACATCTGATCTGAGCCAAAAATCACAATCCTTTATGTGACTTTATAAACCCAGACATTAAACAGGATCCACTAGTGCGTTAAATCCAGGTGGCTTTTAAATGAAGCAGACGGGGAGAAAACATTCACATTTTGAAACAGATTGAATGACAAAAAATAACACAATGCAGAGTTCAGCACACCTACATAATATACAGCAGAAACTTTTAATTCAGGAGACAGCAAATGTGCAGACAGAATCAAATGCATAACATACATGGACCTCCTGCTAGTAATATTCCCGTGAGATGTACACTCATGTTAACAATAAATCATGCATACCACGGCAAAAAAAAAGTATGAATCAATCTGGATACACATAAACAAGAATTTAAAACAAGGTCCAAGATTTTTTGTTTTGTATTTGGTGTAATTAGATGCAAAAATACTTTTATGGAAGATACATTATTGTTGAAAATAACATGACTTCAACCCACCACATATTTTACATATTTTAACTGAGCAGTGGAGAGAAGAAATCACCCCTATAATTCAAAAGGTATATAAAAAGAACATTTAGCCAAATACATTTTTTTATGAACAAGGGACACGGCACATGAAAGCTCAGTACACATTTTTATACAACTCATAATACCAAAAAAAAGAAATAAGGATCATTGCAAAAGGTATTGTCTTTAGGACCATGTCTCTAAAAGCCCAACACATTTCAACTTTATAATATATCTCAAACAGACAGAACCCTCAGATCTTGTGGGCTCCATCCCACATTCCCATACCAAACCAAGTATTTTTGTAATAGTGGATTTAATAATATTAGACTTTCTCTTTTGGTATGTTTTCTTAAGTTGAAGTGTGTTGAGCTTTTGGGGCCACCATACTTAAGCCTGGACAGAAAAAAAGAATCAGCTCGTTTTAAAATAACCGTTGCAAATACATTACTTTGAGGAGGGGAGGGTTCCATTTATATTAGTAGTGTCAAAACAGACGAGGGTTACAGGAGGAAAAGAAAAATGTAATTTAAGGCTGCAAGTATGACCCTAACACTGGGTTCCTTATTTTGACACTAACTCTACGCTTGGAGCAACAGCATAACCACATCTTGGATTTCTCTGGGGATGATTGTCTTTGTAGAAAGTTAACAAAGTTGTGCAAAGAGTTCAAAAAAAAAATTCTGCGGCGTTTAAATTACCATGCACTGTGGTTTGTTTGTCTTTGAGAAATACTATATACAGCTAAATACACACACACAAAAAAAAACTCAGGCAGGAAAGACTTTAAAAACCTGAAATGTTTTGTACTGCAATTTTGGTTCAGTTGTCCTCACTTTGAAATGCTGACGCACACTGAAGGATTACTCTTAAAGAGAAATAACACAAACTGTACACACAGTGCTCAAATAGAACAGCGGAAAAACACAAACAATGACATGTGCTACTGTGTTTGTGCTAAATAAACTGGAATACATATTTTTGGAGACTTAAGCGCTGACATATAACCACTGTGCACCCTGATGAAGACGAGACTGCACAACCGCTTTTTGCTCTCAAGTCTATCTGGAAGGAAGCCAACGCCTGCCCCCAGTGACAATATTAGCTGCAAGATTTAGTGGAAGAGCAAAGTGAGATAGTGCTATGACAAATCCAGTGTTTAACCCCATGTTACTGTTCCCAGTAGTTCTAACTCCATTATAAGCGCTGCTCAAAAAGTCACAAATTAAATACTGTCATGTCAAACAGGGGCATGTCCTCTTCCCCGTTCCCCATTACCAAACAAACTTCCTCTGCAACAAATAAAGCAACTGGTTCCTTTGGTTTTCAGATGGAGAGCTTTCTTCAATACAACTTGATTGATTTCCATTGACATAAAAACAGAGGAGCCAGCATGCTTTTACAAATTAAACAAAAGGCATGTTTTTTTCTCATTCATCCCCAACACTTATTTTGATTCGTGAGATTTTATCCAGCTTCTTTCAAAGAGTGTCTGAGGCATTAATCTAACTCGCTACAGCATTCAGAGAGCTATTTACAATCTACGAGACTTAAGTGAAAGCCTTTCAATACGAAAAAGAGGTTGGGGGGGGAAAGAAAACATCATCACTCATGGCGGTCGATTAATTTGCTGCTTCGCAAGAATATGTTCAAACTGGTTATTTCAACTCCATTCTTAGTTTTCCTGAGGTTCAGCAGAGGGGGGAACAGGCTTTTTATCTTCTTACAACACTGCCTCCTGTCAGTCCTAATGGGCCAGGAACAGAAGATGTCAGACGAGTGAATAGGAGAATGAAGTGAGTACTGGGCTGGCTCAGTGTGTGGATTAGCATGATTTGTCTCACTCATCGACCGTTTCACACCCAGGTTTGTTCCACTCGCACCAAATCAAACGCAAATTCACTGCATAGCTGGTGGGAATAATTTCTTGTTTCAGGTAGTAAAAGAAGGGGGAGCTGTGGCTGTGCTAAATTATCCCTTTTAACAAAAGAAGCTTTAAGCCATATTCACTGGCTTTGATTTGGATTCCTCAAATAGAATCCAATTAGAAGGTTTGAATGCTTTCCAAATGTCCCGGACTAAACTGTATATGTGGAGCAGAAACGGCAGGGACAGAGAAGTAAAGAGTGAAACACATATTGCAAATGCACTCATAGGAGTTTGTGTAGGAGTAAAGAGTGAACTGGAATGGTAAGCAGGCTGTTGTGCATAGAAGTCAAACTGTCCTGAGTCAAAGAGTAGGAGGTGACATAGCCTGGTGATGTGCTGCTTTCTTGTTCATGACTCATAGGACTGCTACTCCACCAGGAACGGAACAGCTCCTTTCTGGCCCTGCTCTGTAGGCACGGCGTAGATACTGAAGAGAGAGAGAGGGAGGACAGCAAAAAGGAGAAGAGGGGGTACGGGGGTGAGACAGTGCAAAAAGCAAAAGTATGTCATCTTTCAGATATTTTTAGGTTGCTTCTCAGTTTGTTAGCAGAAAGAATAGTAACATCCCTACATGTCTGAATCCAGGAAAAAGCATGTCTGCCTCATGCTGTGGGGCTCTGACAGGTGCACGGCGACTGCATCACCTCAAAACACAGCTCATCCCCAGGTGGGACTTATAAACATGGCAAGGCACTGTTGATCCAACAAGCTAGAGGTTGCTGTGTGATTAAGCCTCTTTTCAGCAGAGCGATCACTCAGCACCAAACACTGCCAGAGTTGACTGCAGCCCCAGGAGGCAGCTGGTAATCCTGCAGAGGAATTTAACCCTCGCAGACTGTCTTGGGTGTCTGCTCCACGAAAGCAGTTCTGCTGCTGCCGCTCAGAGATCTCTGGGGACTAATTTGAACTCGGTAACCCTTCTGACCCAGCCTGCGGGTCGTGTATTACTGCACCCCAGAACAAATGAAAGTGATTACTGTGCAGAAAGCCTTCCTACAGCAACGTGAGGTTAATAAGCCAAGTGTGGCTGTAAAACTGGTTAAGGCTGTTCTGCCGTCTGATTGCTACTGGCAGATAGTTGTCATGACGCCAGGATCATGTTTACAGAATAGTGTTATTTCTGGGTAGAGTTGCGTATTCACGCCTCAGTTCATGAGGTAAGCTTTGGTACAGGTTTGGTCCTGTTGCATGAAGTCATACAAACTTAGTGGCTCTGTCTGACTGTCTTAAGGCTATTGTTTGATGTAGAAACAAAGTGGGTAGAGGTTGGGTGTATTCAGAGGTGCTGCTGGCAGGCCTCAGGCTGAGATACTAATTGCTATACAAGTCCAGACGGGCAAAAATGGGTGGATACTGGTAGTGTTCTGTCAACAGGGTGTTTTTCTTTAGTTTTGCTTTTGAGGAGTCTGATGATGTAGAACAAAGTGGGAAAGCAGCAGAAAAAAGCTGTTACCCATCAGACTGGTTCTGTAACCTGCATGCTGACTTATCTTAAAACAGGTCATCTGTCAGACATAGCTGCAGTACGTACAGAGGACATGGGACGATGAAAAAGGTGTAGTTTCATTTAATGTGAAAGTAAGGCTGTATTTCATCGCTGTCCAACAAGCTATTAATATACTTTTTTTAAAGGTCATATTTAAATCTAAACATAAAATCTAAGGGAAAATTAACTTACCCTTGCTGCCGATATTGCATTTTGCGTCTCACCAACATTATGGCTGCAAGAAAAGAAATGTGAAAGGTCACACAGCTACACAAGAGAAACATTTCCATTTACTGAGGTATTAACAGCTTTACGAGGCACACGGGGAAAACAGTGATTCAGGCCAACATCGAAAGGCATTACAGACGTGCGTTTGTCAACTGTAAAAATGAAATGTGCATCATTTCACATATGATGACATTTGGTCTCAACAAAACGCAGAATACTTACTGACTATTGCTGCGACTGAAAGAGTCAACACGGTCAAAGCTGTGATGACGATGATGAGCGTGAGCTTATCTAAAGGGAACACAAAATAAAAGCACATTTTACAAAGAAGGATAAATTATGAAACATTTTTTTTAATGAATTATGACATCAAGGAACAGCCACTGTTCACCATGAATTGTACTTACTGTCTTCTGATTTTCCCTCTACACCTGTAGTTTTATCTGCATTTGAGTCAGGGGCATGTCTGCTCAAAATATCTGTAATCACCAAATAGAGAACAATACAAGAGTTAATGAAATTACCAACTTCTTTTTTACAACCTTCTTTTTTTTCCCTCTTATAAGACATTATAAGTATAACCAGTCATGCAGGTCTTAGGTGAACTGTACGTGTAAACATCCTATTGCAAACGTTGTTGTTCTTTTTTAGAGTGAAGTAAAAAATACCATACCATACCATAAATCATTGCTTTTTATGGCCCAAAAAGAAGTTTAAAAAAAAAGGACTGTAATCTCATGTCTAAAAGGGAAATAAGAAGTTACAGCCAGCAGCGTAGCTTAGTTTAACATAAAGAGTGGAGGCAGAAGGTGACAGCTAGCCTGTCTCTGCCCCAAGGTTACAAAAGCTGCCAACAAACATCTCAGCTTATTATTATTATTTTTAAGATTTTTTCAAGGCATTTATGCCTTCCCAAGAAAAGTAAAGCTGAAGAGTCACAGGAAAGGCAGGTGCTAGGAGAGGGGATGATACATAAAGAAGGGCCTGAGTTAGAACCGAGGCAGCTGTGAAAATGATAAAGCCGAGGTATCTTATCATTTATAAGTCACTGTATGATTATAACAAATGACTCACTTTTGTGTCAATACTTTTTACACTTTGCAAATATGATCAATAAAACAAACACAATGCTAAATTATGCTGACTAGCCTCTGGCTGTAGCTTCATATTTACTCTGTATACATGAAAGTTGTACACATCCTCTAAAATCCTTTTAAAGAGCAAAGCCAGAGCGTGAATGAGCCCATGAGTGTCTAAATGTGGTCCTACGTCTTGAGGGTTGCAGGTTGCTTATCTTATTTAGCATTTACTTAAGAAAATAAAAAAAATATTCCAAAATGAAACAGGATACATATAGGAGCATGTTTGTAAAGAAAGAGAGATGGTTGAGGGTTCAGAAGAATTGTACGTCTTTGCAGAGGAAAGCTGCTAGCTGCAGCTTTGTTTTAAACAGATCTGTAATTCTATCAAACGTCCATCAAAGTGGAGATGAGGAGTGACGGGGGAGGGGTGGAGAGAGAATGAGAATGCCAATGTCGATTAGCTGACCGGTAGGATGGCAGAGATGTCGAAATGTTCGCTGGCCTTTCAGCAGGATCTAAAGGACCCCTCCAGGGAGCTAATTGATTCCATTCAGGGCGTAATGGTTGAAAGAGGGAGAGCCAACAGGGGCCACAGGCCTTCACATATCTCAGAGGACCAGAGCACCCTGTACACAATGCTGACTTACTGACAACAATTAAGAGGCCATAACCTTCACATACTCTCCTCTACACGGCTGCCTTTACAATGTTTGTGGGTGTGAAGCAGAAGAAAGTAGAAAACCTTTCTGCCCTCCAATCTACTCTGGGAAACCGAAGCAATAAACTCACCAGTGTCCACAATAAGATCCTCATCATCCACATCTGAGAAAGAAGGAGGAAGAAGATTAGAGTAAAGAAACATATAGAAATGCATGCTTCTCAGTGTGGGCATCTTCAAATGATAACAGTGAAAGAGTTCACCTTCTCTACAATAGTCAGCTTACAGGAAACACCTTTAATCTTTCGACAGCACTATTGATTGAGGGGTTTGTGAAGTCAGTTTAGGCCCAGAAGGTCAGGGGTTAAAAAATAAAGCCATGAAAAAAGAATAAATATTGCACACATAAGACAAAACAAAAAGTTGTCGGCATAAAACAAACAACAATGTGACCTAGCCTGTGAGTACATATGAAATCACAAAAGAAGGATGTGAAAACACTTCAACGTGAGAAATGGGACATTTTGATTGGGTGGTTACATCAAACCAAACTGTGGTTTTGTCTAATAGAAGTAGAACTGAGTAGATAAAACAGCAAAAATCATTGTTCTTGTCCAGCAGGCTGCATTATTAATCTACATCATGTTTTGAAGATGTTCTATTTCAGTTTGAATTTAGTTTGAAGAGAAACATTTGTTCATGTCACAAATATGACTGTTGACAGCTGTTGATTTCTTCATACACTGCCTTAAGGAAGCCGCTGAGGCTGAGCGGTGGGGAAATATTACAACTGATAACAGTACAAGAAACAAGTCTAAACAAGCAAGCACTACAGAAATAAATCAGTGTGATCAGTCCTTTTAAAAGAAATGACTAATGAGATCTTAACATGGTTAAAAGGCTTTTATTTGTTTTACATACCGTCATCGCTTGATCCCTCGATGTCTTCTGAAACAGCTGCAAGGAAAAAAAATCAGAGTTAAAATACAACCACACCACTCAGCATAGACTTTAAAGGTCAATATTCAACACGGTTGCGGTGCAAAAACAGTGTCAGGATTGCTCAAGTAGAGTCTACTGCTGCTTTTTCTACCAAACCTGAATGGAAACGAAAATACTGCTGCTAATTCTACTGTTTCTTTCATGTTATTTTTACATGAGCAGAGACTTCCTGTTCCACTGAAGTCCCTTCTCTTTTAGGTAGCTGTATAATTCAAAGACGGGGGTTGCATATATTAACGTGCACATACGTAGGTAGGTGAGGGAAGAGATGCTGGCTCCGGGACGCATAGACCCTGATTAGATGTTTATCACCTGAAAGCGTCACAGATGATGAGAACGTACCAGAAGCAGCTGGCAGCAGCAGCAGCAGACACAGGAACAGCAATCGCGTCATCTTCAAATGCTGCGGAGGGGAAGGGGGGAGGAAACAAAGTTATCCTGCTATTAATATTCTGCCACTGATGTGTGAAAAATCTTGGTGTTTTGGTTCAGAGATAGGGTGTGATGATAAGTAGTGGTGCTGTCTATTATTGGAGCTTGTCTGGCGGTTTTTGAGTTTCAGGATCACATATTGCTCGTCAGTGGAAAACCATGAATTCCAAGCCAACAGAGTTTAAAACTGTGCATGCGAAGCTAGATTGTAATCTGAGGTGGGTGTTGGTAAGAGGGCCAGTGGAAGACAACCTTATTTCCCATAGTGCTCAGCAGAAACTAGTGTTCTGAGAAGTCTGTCACAGTCAGCTTGCGGCAAGTGTCTATTCGACATTTTCCCCTTCGCTTTGCAAAAGCCCTGCTGCTATGCCAGGTGTGAAGCATCAAAAAGTGTCTGATGACTTCCACTGGCAAAAGATGAAGGGATCAAATTAATCATAGCAATTTCTTTTGTCCATTTTATCCTGCTAAACCATATTTGTCTTCTTCTAATTGTTGGTAAAAAAAAAAGATGCAGTGACAACAGACTTTCATTTTGCTCTTATCACAAGAACTTAGTGATAAACCTGTGTGTGTTCTTGATTGTTCAGAAGAAAGCTCATTCTACTTCCTCATGGCAAAAAGTCCCCCCCCCCAAAAAAAACCTAATCCAACCTCTGCACATCACATCACCACTAAACTAATGTGAAACACAGATGGCCATTGCCTGCCAAACAAAGCCCCAGCTGTATCCAACACAATACAGTATGAATGGTGATATTTTTAAGTAGGAAAGCATGGGAATGACCTCTTCTCCGGTCCAGCTCCCGGATGAAGCCTCGCATTTAGCCACTGAAGCGGGCATGGGATCAGGAACCAGTCAGTGTGTTGCCCCATGTGCCAAAAGTTTTACTTTAGGTGCCTCTTCATTGTTAGTCATGCCTATTGTGTTCATGTTTCCTCTGTAACTAATGACTATACGGAGAAAGAACTGAGATGACCTGCATTGTTAAGATGCAGATTATAAAACTAAGGAACAGCAGCAAGGTGCTTAGCACCCACAATGCACCCTCAAACAGAGGTAGAAAATTAAGGTTTACTGCTCATAAGTACTTTAAGGAAGTGGATAATATTCACTAAATGTCAAGTAGCTCCATTACAGTCCATGGTAAACGGAGGTGAAAAGAGGTCTAGGCATAAAGAGAGGAGACAGGAGATGTTAAGCATCAGTTCCTCTTTCAAAAAAGGTTTTTGACATTTTAAAGAAAGGACCTTCGGCATCAAAAATGACTCCAAAAATCTCATCCATAAATGCTCCTTTAATATCCAAAAACTCTTTAATGCGAGATAAATGTCCACCCTGTTGGGCCACATTGAAATGTGTGCAAGCCGCTCCACAATAAGATCATCTTCATGCTAAATTAGCAACACAGCATTAAGAACCATTTCTGTTGACTATATTGGAAAAAGATGTTAATCACACGACTGAGGCTGATTGGAGAGGGAGTGCAGTGTGGGCTGTTGGCCTCTTGAATAGTTGCAGTAAATCTCCAAACGCAAACAACCTTAGAAGCTGCAAATAAAATCCCCTTCTGTATCCAATTTGCTTTTCAAAGTCGCTTTGGGTGAAATAATAAGCCGATCCAATTTGGAAATATTTATCAACCCAGTCTGCTGCCTCTGTATCAAAACCAGTCCTGACGCCTGTATTATTTCTCAAATTGGGTAATATATTCTTGTACATTTGAATGCCAATTGAATTTACTCTTTAATATCAGACCCAATTTGCAACATATAAAAATAACCAGTGGCTTGCTTATGAAGCAGACGTGCTGGCTGCCTTCTGGCATGAGATGCAAAGATCACAGAGGGTAAAAGTAGAAAATCTACAAATCATAACATAACACTGGAGTGTGGTGCTGCAATAAAGGCATACACTGTGCTGTAGCTGCAGGGTGAACCTGTCTTGTTTTTGTTCCATCATCCCAAATGTGGTTTCCCACTAACAGGATTAACTCTGAACCTCATACCTGTCTGTCCAGGCCAGCCCAAGATACACTTAAATCTTGTTCGCCAGGCTTAATTTTGATTGATGAACAATTTCCACTCCTTGCAACTCACCCAGTGCAATCTAAACTAAAAACAAACACACACAGACAGACAGACAAACAAACAAAACAGAGGTTCAGTTCATGTGTAAGAACTGAACTACATGCAGAGATGCAGAATATCTCTTCCTTATCTGCCTTCACTGATAACAACCCCCCTGCTCAACCACTGTGCACAACTTTGACACCAGTGATAACAACAACTAGCGTACACAGATATTAGAATTGCTCTGGCCCGCAGAGAGTTCAGAGTAAAACATTTATAAGTACGAAAAAAGAGAGAAATAAAAGAGATGAGACCAAGATAAAACTTGGATTATTGTGGAGATGTGTCACAGCTAAAACTGACCAGCTGAAAAAAAAAAAAAGAATGAGTCCAACAACAAGTTACTGAGCAAGAGAGGAAAAATGCCCCTCGATCATTTCTTAGTCATTGCCATTCAATTTTACAAAAGTGGGAGCTGACTATGCTTCAGTGAGGAGAGAAAACATTCTTACTGGAATGTTTACTTAACTCTGTCATCTGCACAGGAGCAGTTTTTACGTTTTCTCACTGCCTTTAACACTAATATAAAAACTGCTTTGCCACTGGAACACAAAAAGGTAACAAGGAAGCTACAGTTAAAATGAAAATTTAACCAAACCCACACTACCTTAGTCGGTGCAAAGCAAAACAGGGAAACATCCAGCATCAAGATACAGTGATACAGTGGTCAGTTGTTTCCAATGCAAATGTAGTGTGGATGACTTGTTGAGCATCAGGCCAATAAGGCCGACTGTGAAGAAAGGAGGACGTAAGAACGTGGCTGAATGTGACAAATGCCTCAGAGACGCATATCCTGTATTTGCCTGCACCCCCCCCCCCCCCCCCCCCCCTCTCTCTCTCTCTCTCTCTGAGTGTGTGTAAAGTTGTAAATACAGGGAACACATACAAGAGCAAATGTTTCTTCAGGGTGACTTAGACAGCAAAAAACAGACTCGGGCAAAACAAGACTCAGGCATGTACACCTTGTGGTATCCTTTTTTTATCAGATGGAGACAAATCTGTTCTTCTCTGTTTTGTTAACAACATTATCACAAGACCTATCCCTGTCACATAGAGGGGGTTTGCAGTGCACTCTGTCTGACATGCAGCCTCATTACTTCTAGAGTCACTGAAGTGCAGAAGGTAAAAAGAAATTAAATAAAATTAAATGCTAAAATGAGATTAGGTGCCCCTGCTTCACCTCTGACATAGCCTGGGCAGGCAGTTTGAATTCAAATGAGCACTTTGTAATTTGCAGGCCAATATTTGGGTCGAAAAGGCACACTGAATAGTATGGCAATTGTACACACACACACACACAAGCAGGAAGTGAGATAAGGGCTGCCTAGTCTTTTTCTTTTCTTTTCTTTTTTTTTAACACCCACACCTTCTGTAACCTGCTTCCTTAAGGAAGGAGTCTGCACATTTGAATGGATGAAATCAAGTGTCACATTGACTCACTGTATAAAAAACCACTGTGGTTGTTTAAGGGTGAAAACTTCCTCCATGAGTTACACTAGAAGTGTGATAACAAAAAAAATCAACTAGCATGAACTTGGTAAGCAAGCCAGGGAATACAAGAAAATGAAATAAGGAGGCAAAGATTGCAGGCTGCATGCTGATGCTCATTAGAACAAATGCCCGTATAAGTTGATTGTCTAAATACAGCAAAGTATTGACAGCACTAAAGTGTCAATATGCCTACTGTCACAACGTTTACTATTTTAGTGAATATGAAATGATTTCCTACCCTTCTTGAGAGTCTTTCTTCGTTTCTTCTCACTACAGTTGAATGTAGAGCCGATGAGTGGTGCCTCTGCAGCGCTGACAAGTTAACAAGAAAATAAGTTTGTTTCTGTGAGGGCTTTATTCTCACCAAAAACACGAGGGGATTCACAGTCAGCTCTTTGCTACTCAGGCTGCGGAAAATACCCGTTTCACTGCTAAGAAGTGACAGTGACAACAGTTTCCTGAAAACTGAGTTTCACACGCATAAGAAAGCATGTAGTGACTGTGCAAATGCAATGCAAATGAATAACAAGTAGGCAGTAGCCTATGTCAAGCTTTCCCGTAAAAAATATATATATATATATATTATAATAATTTGAGGACAATATTCAATTTGAAAATGACCAGAAGTTGCCATATAATGTGTAGTATTTCAATAATATTTTTTAAAGTATAATGCCCCGCTGAACGTTATATAGCCTATTAATAATAGCCTATTAATAATAGGCTACCTAACATCAGGTAGAAAAAGAGTTGCGAAGTGATGACGTCAAAACTTAACCGGCTGTTAATTGACGTGATCTCGTGTGCTTAATCAGGCACAGGTGTGATAGAAGACCACTTTAGCTCACTCATTTGATGGTGTCTTTTTTCCGAGGCATGCAATCACAAAATGTTTTAATTTCGGGGAAACAGAATTAAAATAGGCTTATAGTTCCATTCGTGCTCGTTTTTTTTTTGTTTTTTTTGCAATACAATCATGCAGCAAGTACTGCTGCTCCAGGTGTGCCTCTTGATACTTGGTAAGTGGCATTGATTTTTGGACTTTTTTTCTTTCTTTTTTTACAAGCGTAAATTCGATTTAAAAGGTCATTATGTGCACAAACCTTACTGGTGTGTAGCCTAAGCCTGGTCCTTTCTACAGCCAGTCTCAAAACTGGAACACATTTAGCAAAAGCATGCGGTTGTTCCCTTTTCACCTGCAGCACTCAAGTTTCAACCGTTCTGCTGTCTACTTTAAGAACTTTTATTTGTCTAGTTTTGAGTGATGAATGGGGCGTGGTGGTAGTTTGTCAGCCCCTAGAACAACATGAGATACTTGTCTGTGTACTGCTAAAGAGAATTATGGGGTTAAGACATCGCGTTTTCTGCTTTTTTTTCTTCACATTTGGGTGCGTTTAGAAGCTATAACGGAAGCAAACTGCATCAACCATCAGTTTGAAATTTCATGCTGCAATGCTTAAGCCAGGAGTTTGAAGAAAAGCAACTCCCCACACACCTGCTATGTTACAATGTTTGTTTTTTAAAGAAAATAAATGTTGATTTTTTTTTTTCTCTTTCATATTAGCTTTGTTACTTGCTGTTAAAAATACATGCATAAACTTAACCACAGAGTTGAGCTACATGAAATAAAATGTAGTAGTCAGTATCTTCTTACTCATTTAAAAAAGTGTCTGGAAGCTGCACTTACATTTCAAAAAGCTGTTGAGTTGTTTCTGGACACTGCTTGTATGTCGTTGCTCCCACGCCAGAGATCCTTGTTATCTTGGAAACTGCCAGCGTAAGGGTGCACAGTTAACACAGGTGAACTCAGCCTGGAACCAGGAACTAAGTTCTTCATTGGCTGCTGAGCTTGTGGAAATATGACACCACCAATCATATCTGTTACACAACAGTGCTTCTTGAGCACACTGGGGCATTATCCCAGTACTCGCAATAGAAAGATATAATCACAACAGTGCAGGTGTGTTGTTTTTCATGTTGGCAGAGAAGTCGATCTTTATGTCAATCAAGCTATTGTTCACTCCCAATGTTTGATTTGTTTTTTCTGCTGTTATCATGTGGGAGCCTCATACAATAGTCAACTCAATGTGTAACTTGGGCCACGCCAGGTGATCTTGATGAGGTTTCATCCACATTATGGCCCAACATAAAATCTCACCTATCAAGTGACCATTACAGCCACTGGGGTTTGGACCTCCGTTATTGTCCGGGTCTTGAAAAGCAGCTTCATGAAACTTATCTTCCTCTCTGCAAGCCAATCACAGTGAAGAACATCATGAAGAACACTGCAAGACCGTGTTCTTCATGATGTGTCCTCCTGTGGGACACACTACTTCGCCAGCACTCCTTACATCCACAATGAGAACGCTGTCAGTCAAATGGTTATCACAAACTCAGACCATGAGACATCAGTTGATGTCTTCCTCTCGGGAGACGTGCTCTTCAAAGGCAATGTGCATCCCAAGGGAAGTGTCCTAAATGTCCATTTAGGTGCGCTGCAGAGTGTTTACATCAAGAGTAACTCTTGCCTCTCTGGCTCAGAGTTAAACTCCCAGGAAGCTGTAGGTGTTGTGGTTGGTTTTACCTGCTATAAAGACACAGTGGGGCATTGCCTGTATGGATTTGCTGAACTGAAACCTGTGTCTCTGTGGAGTTTTGATTACATTGTGCCACCTTTGGCAAACACTGAAATGAGCTACAGTTCCCTGTTGGCAATGGCATCTATCAACTCGCAACTTGACGTCAGCACCAGGGAAACAAACATGTCTCTTGTTGGTGGTGTGATGACGGTCATTGCAGTTGATACATCAGATAAAATCCAGATTACGAGTGACGGCCCTCTTCAGCTTGTTTACTTCAGGCATTACAGCAAACACCGCCCTTCAACTTTAACAGTGCTGCCATCTGTTGATGATATCGGCAGGACTGAACATAGGTTTGATTCAGGTGATACGAGTGAGCAGCAAGATAACAGTTACAGCACAGGAGATTTAAAGTCTGGTGTTAAAGTCTCCCAGAGGCCAAACTATCCTCAGATTTCTGAAAATACAGAGTTTGGTTCTCTTCACAAGGACACAGATGTGGGACACTATCTGGGTGTCATTGACCAACAACTTTATACAGCAGTGTCAAAAAGGGCTGTTTTAAGACTTTTTGATTAGTAACACAATGGGATTTATAATTTGCTCTCTATTTGTGGAATTAAAACTTTATTAGAATCAAAGTCTCGATGAAAGTTGAGCTTTATAAAAAACTTTTGAAACAAGTATTTTTAGGGTTGATGCAATGGTTAAAATATAAATCTTAGACAAAGTATTTGAGATTTGACCTCAAGTCAAGAGCTGGGACAATCTCTGAGGTATCAAGCCATAAGTGCAGTTTTTTGATAGATTTGTGTAGCATTATTATAATCGAAGTCGGTCGGTTTCTTGTAGTTTGAGATTTGTACAGTGTTAAATGAGAGGTATCTTTATTCCATCTGCATGCATACTAAACCTATGTGAGAGAATGTTTGGTTGTGCATTTACATTTCAGCATTGCCTGTATATTGTGTGACATTTGCATGTAAATGTGGACTAATTCTCTCTCTCTATCCCAGCTTCATCTTCTTGTGCAGAGGTGCACTGTGGTCCCAAAGAGGAGTGCTCAATGGAAGATAGAAAACCAGTCTGTTCTTTGCAAACTAAAATATGCTCAGCATGGGGGGGGGGGGGACTCTTATTATCGTACCTTTTTAATGGAAGAGATTTTGTCCTACAGGGAAACTGTTCATGACACCTGTCCAGGATTAAATGCTTCTACTCCACTTCAGATTGATATAGCTCAAGCATATTTGAACAGTGACACTCCAACATCCGTTCAGGAGAGATAAGAATCCTGGGCTTTAATATCTCCATGGTTAAAGAAGACAAAAATCATGTTCGAGTGAGACGCTCTCCCAGCTCACATCCAATCCGCCACCGAGCTCACAACTTTTAGGTCCGAGTTAAAAACCCATTTATTCAGGCTCGCATTTCAAACATAGCCACTAATTGGACTGTTGCCCTTTTACTTTTATTTTTATTTTCATTTTGCTGTTGTGTTTTAATTATGTTTTAGTAGTCCTGCTTTTAATCTTGTTTTTACACTTAAATGCAGTTTGTGCACCTTTTTTGTGGTGCAGCTGTGTCTGCTGCTCTTTCATGTCACCATTGTGTTTTAATTATGTTTTAGTAGTATTGCTTTTGTTCTTGTTTTTACCATTTGGTACTGGAAGGTGCTATACAAATAAAATTTGATTGATTGATGTTTTGCACACGTTAAAAATAAATGTACCCATTATGTAGCTATCAATATGCTCTTTGCAGACGGAGACTTTTATTGAATGTTCTTGTTTTTAAACTTTCAGATTAACGGACGTAAGAGGAACCTGCCTTTTACCCTGGGAGATGAAACCCTGTCCTTTCATCAAAGTGGATCCAGTGTTTTAGAAACCACCTTTGGCATGACCATGCATTATGATTGGAGACACCATGTCGAGGTTGAAGTTGACCCAGAGCTGTATGGGAAACTGTGTGGTTTGTGTGGAAATGCTAATCACAGCTCATCAGATGGAAGCATTGCCTCTTATCACACTGATGGAGACCTACATCTTTGTATTTTTAATCTGCACTCTGTTTATATTGTTAATACTGTAATTTATCTACCTCATAGTAATTTTGCTACTTGCACTATTGCACACTACCTCACTTTAACTTTGTATTTTTAATCTGCACTCTGTCTATATTGTTAATACTGTAATTTATCTACCTCATAGTAATTTGCTATTTGCACTATTGCACACTACCTCACTTTTAACTTCGTATTTTAATCTGCACTCTGTTTATATTGTTAATACTGTAATTTATCTACCTCATAGTAACTTATCCACATTCGACCTCAAAGCGAAACACTCACAAGTGCCTTGTCTGTCGATTGTCTGTTGTTCGTTATTTGTTGTCCAAATGTCTTTAGTTAAGTTATTTGTTGTCTGTTGTTCGTTATTTGTTGTCCAAATGTCTTTAGTTAAGTTATTTGTTGTACAGTATTGCTAGTTTTTTTCTTTAGTGCTCTTTTATGCACTGCAGGTTTGCACTGGGGGGGGGGGAATGCAATTTCATCTGTGCTGTATGTTTAACATGTGGCATATTTGACAAATAAAGAACCTTGAACCTTGAACCTTGAACCTACATGTGGATTTAACCCTCCAATGGGTGGTGAACAATGATGCTGGTTTGTGTTGAGAATTGTGCTGGTGATGGTGCCTCATATCCAGTGTGCACTCAAAGTGAAACCAAATCTTTTTCTGCCACTGAAGGCCACTCCTTCATAACAGAGTGCACTCTGCTGCAGCCGTTTGTTCGTAGTTGTGTGAACAACCTGTGTATCAATAATGATGCCACTTCAGTGTGCAAGATCTTGACGGCCTATGCTACTGTGTGCCAGAGGCTTGGGGTAAGGGTCCATAACTGGAGGACCATGGCAGAGTGCTGCGAGATAAAAATATTTTTTATTTTTTTTTATTTTGAGTATTATTGGCTGTCCATTGGGAAATGTTAGTTTTTCAGCACCTCATGTTAGGTTTTCTTTTGTTTTTGTTCCACAGTCATGGCCTGTCCTCTGAACAGTCACTAAGAGATCTGTGGTTCTGCATGTCCTGCTACCTTTGATGATCCAGACGTGCATCGTATCTGTACCTTGGCCTGTGTGGAATCATGCCAATGCAACGGAGGGTTTCAACTGAGTGGTAGAAAGTGTGTACCACATAGCAAGTGTGTGGGAACTTCAATGGTAATCCAGAAGATGATTTAATAAATGATAACGAATCAGATATTTTTCAGGCTGTGAGAGACTGTAAAGTCAGCAGTGAACATGAATGTGTGGATGTGCCTATTGATGCCAACGGATGCGTTTCACAAGATAGGAGTCTTTAGCAGGGAAAGATTTCTGTGGAAGGTTACTGGATAGAGAGGGAGCTTTCCAGAGCTGCCACAAAACAGTTGATCCATGAGATTTCTATGAAAACTGTGTTCATGACTTCTGTTATAATAACCAGACCACTCCGTGTCAGATTCTGTCCCGTTATGTTGCTGTGTGCCAAGAAATGGGAGCTATGGTGGATGAATGGAGGGATTCAGACTTTTTGTAGTAAGTAACCATACTTAAATCTTGTAGCTTTATGTTTGACGCGTATTGCAAAGGAATATTTCTGATGACCTATTTTTGCCTTCATGTCTTACATCTCACCTGCCCGTCTTAATAATGAATATCACCTGTGTGCAACTCATCTCTGACTGCGTAGAAAACCCAAGTCTTATGACAGTGAACTGTAATGAGGGCTGTTTCTGCAAACCTGAGTTTTTTTTAACATTGCTGGGAAGTGTGTACCAAACTCTGAGTGTGGCTGTGTTCATGATGGTGTTTACCATGAGCTCCATGAAGACTTCCACCCTGATGACTCCTGCCAGAAGCGCCGTCTGTGCAGGCCTTGTCAAAGTGCAGCGTACCAACCACACATGTCCAAAGGGAACCAAATGTAGCATCAGAGATGGCCAGTGGGTATGTTTTACTTCATAGCCTCATCAGTGTGTAGTCCTAGGTGGCAGACACTGCAGGCGCTGTGATGGACGTAACTTTCTCTTTAACCCGGGAAGCTGCCGTTATGTTTTGTCTCCGGCTTGTGATGAGGAAAGGCCTGATCCTGATGTAATTTTCCAGCATGGAAATCTGTACCTAAGCTTCCAAAGTGTGATCATTTCCTTGGAGATGGAGTACTTTGTAAAAGTAAAGGTAAGCGGTTACACATGCGCACACAAAAAACAAAACCCAACACAGTTTCTCAATGTGGGTCATTTTCCTTTTTTTTTGTCTCCCTATTGATGGTGTTTTGAAAGGTCTTCCTGTCCGGTTGTCAACACTGTACTTGTAATTATGTACGGAGGGCCTAACCTGATACAAGTAGTGATTCCTGCCTCAAATAGAAAAATGTGTGGCTTTATGTGGAAACCTCCCTGCTGTTGATGCTGTTGATACAGATGACAAACACGGCCCTAATGGAAGCCTAGCCAGTGATGCTTCCATATTCGCATCACCCTGGATGCTCTCACAATCTGGAACCAATTGCTCTCAAGAGTGTGAGCTCTGTTCTGTGTGCAACTCTAGCAAGGCAACTGAGTTTGCCTCTGATAACTTTTGTGGCATGCTGCTGGCTCCTGCAGGATCATTTAGTGGGTGTCACTCTGCTGTGGACGCAGAGCCCTTCTTTAAGAACTGTGTGAACAACTTATATATGTCAAATGGGAAAGAAGGAATCTTTTGCCATAGTTTGAGTGAGTGCACGTTTGCATGCCAGGAGGCTAGAGCTAACGTTCAACCATGGAGGAGTGAGAAGAGCTGCAAGTATATATCACCTTGACACTCAAACATGTACATGTCATTTTTTTTATTGAATTTCATGCAATGGCACATCAGGATTCTGCACAGAAGCTTCTGTTGAACTTTTGGAAGTCTGGCAGGCTCTATTTGGCGAAGTTTCCAGATTGATGTAATGTCTTTGTACTGTATATGAATCTTATATATGAAAAAAAATTTTCTCTTTTTCTCTCCCCACATCGCTCTTATGCCCCGAAAACGCTCACTACGATATATGTGTCAGTGTGTGCCCTGAGTCCTGTGGTATGTTATCCGATATCCCCTGCCCTTGGGCCTGTAATGAGGGATGTCAGTGTGACTCTGGGTACATGCAAAGTGGAAATGGCTGCGTTAAAGCTGAGGAATGTCGCTGCTTCTACCATGGGCAATATTATGAGGCGAGTTTCAACAAATATTTTGCTCATACATATGCCTTTTAAAATACATAGATATTTTTCTTAATCCAGTCAAACTATCCATTCAGTAAGAGATCACACTGGGAAAAAGAACTTTGTTTGCCTTCATGTAAACTTGTTTGTTAGGGTGTGTGTTTTAATGACAAATCTGCATGTGACCCCAGTGCTCATTCAGTTATAAACAAGTTGCAACGGTCGAGCTTAATGAGCGACGTGCCCAAGGTAATCCATGCACTGTTCAAAACATGACTCATTGATGTGTTGGCAAATTGAATATGCCTCACCTGTACTTATGGCATGACTAATAACAAAATCCTATGCCTTTTTGTCTCTATGGGTTGTTTGCGTGCGTTGCCCAACTGTTCCCAAAAACATAGCAAACCACACTGACTCACTTTTTGTCTGTAGATCAGAGAAAGCTTGTGGGCTGAGGGATGCTCTGAGCACTGTCACTGCTCTGCCACTGCCACCATGTCCTGTGAGCCAGCCTCGTGCCCTTAGGGAAAAAGCTGCACCCTTAACAATACTTGGGGCTGTGCAAGGAAAAGGGTAGGCTGGGCTGGTTCTGCTGCTTCAGGTGACACTTCCTCACAGGTTATCTGTTCATGTCAAATGAAAATTCATGTCAAACTGCATGTGTCACTTTGTATTTATGGGGTTGTAAAACAACCCTGACAGCTAAACGGGTGTTTTTGGTGTCCTGTCATTTTACCTTAAATGCAGTTAAATCCTTACCCCATTTTGGATAGTTGATTATGTACTTAAGAATCTCCTGTCTACTGAGGGGTTTTAGCAGAATTTAGCTGCTTTTTAGTCATAAGTAATATGATCAAATAATATGCCCTTCAAATCCCATACTTCAGAAATGTATAGCTTTTAAATACAAATATCAGACTTGTTTATGTCATGTATTGATGTATTTCCTTTTGTACCTAACTTTATTAACTGCTGTTTTATCAGCATGATTTTTGTGGCTCTGAGCTAAATTACGACTAATCTTTTGCTTTCTTTCCCAGCTAAAATTGATAATCAAATCTATACGGATGAAAGATACTTCTGGAGGCCAGAGGCAACTTGTGCAGACTCAGTGTTGGGTACTGGGAGGTGCTCACTATAACACTTTTGATGGAGAGATGTTTGAATTTTAAGGGAACTGTACCTACACTGTGATGCAAGTTATGAATGACACCACTGGCAATGATGCACTTTGGGTCGGAATACAAAAAGGCAGGACCCTGAAAGACGCCTCCTCTATTAGAGCTGTTCATGTCAAAGTGTGCTAAACAGTGTTGCAATCTACAGAGGGGAAAGAGGCCATGCTTGTGCAAGTTTGCATCCTTATTATCCTTACCTTCCTGTCAGATTTTTGCTATAAACATGTTTTTATACAAAAGAAGCCAGTTGATGCGTTCTTAATGTTTGTCCTCAAAAAGAATAAAGCATCATTCTAGAATGTATGCAAAATGTGTTCTTCCTCTCAACAGATTAATGGAGAGTAAAGACTACTACCCTTGACTCTACAGTTTGGATCCATAAAAATATCCAGAGTGGTTTCTTTGTTGTTATGTGACAAATCTGGGCATTCAAGTGAAGTCTGACTGCTCTCATTTTGCCACTATCCTCCTCCCCAATAAAACAGCTGTCAATGGTTTGTGTGGGAATAATAATGGCATTGAAGAGGATGATCTCAGGAGCCCACAAAGTAAAGTTGAGGATGCTACCACCTTTGGTTGGCACTGGAGAGTTCCTGATAAGGAAGCCTGGTGTACAGCAGACTGTGGAGATGTGTGCCCATGCTGCTCTGCTGAACAGCTGCAAAAGAAATGTGTAGCAAGGCAGTGGATCTCTTTGCATGAATACATTTGTACACCACAAAAATCCCTTCTACCTGTGCAGAGAAGTTGTTAGCCAAGATTTTCACAGCAGTGAGCATATTTGACCTGCACTCTAGTGATGACCCTCAGAGGACCCTGTGCCACATCTTGGAGGCATATGCTGCAGCCTGCCAGAAGGCCCAGATTAAGGTCGAAGAGTGGCAGAAAGGCACCAACTGCTGTAAGCTTTGTTTTCTTTAACTGATAACCTGCTTTGTTGTATGTTTTTGCTTTTATGTGATGTGCAGAACTACCCTCAATCTTAATGAAAAGTTTCTAACCGCACATGTAAAGTACGCCAAATGCCACTAAATTACATCAGCTGCAGTCATGAATTGTTTGTGCAGTTTCCTTTATATGGTGACTGATTTTTCTTTCCCATCAGCCATATCATGCTCTCTAAGTAGTCATTTTGAGTCCTCTGGCACAGCCTGCCCCGCCACCTGTGAAGCCCCTTTAGGTCCAAATGTCCGCACCCTGGCCTGTGTGGAGACCTGCCAGTGTGACCCAGGCTTCATCCTGGATGGTGACATCTGTGTCCCATTGTCCCAGTGTGGCTGAAATCACAACAGCTATCATTACCACAGAAACGAGACCTTTTGGGCTGATGACTGATGCACTGAAAAAATGTTTCTGTGACCCCCACACCAACGGGATACAGTGCCATGTGGATTCTTGTGGCCCTGATGAATCCTGCACTCTTGGAAATGGAGTCAGAAGCTGCATATCTCACCCACAGCTGACATGCATATTCAGTGGTCATCCCATAGCGACCTTTGGCCAGGATGACTATGATTTGCGTGTCATCTGTCAATACCAGATTCTTGGCATGTGTGGAACCAAGCAGGGTATACATGCCATTCAGCTTCATGTGCAGACAGACGGACACCTGGAGTTAGCGCTTCATGTTCAGGTCAATGTGAGCGGTGTACTTGTAGAGCTAAACGGCAAAAACATGGAACGTACAGATACATGCTAATTAATTTTTTTACACTGTTATAAGTCATAAACTGAATGTTGGAATAAATAAACAACACTTCAGTTTACTGTTGAAAATGTGTTGCCCTATGCTGTGTTTCTTATGTAATGTTGGCACCCCCTGCAGGTTGATGATGTCATAAAGAACATGCCCTATCACCTGGGCCCTACTGCGCTGGCCTACTCTCTGGGGTTGCACACTTAAATCTACACTGATGTGGGCTTTGAATTCAGCCTCTGCACAGAGGGCGTAGTCAACATTCAGATGTCCAGTAAATATGCTAATGCTATGTTGTTGCCTGTGTGGTAACTTCAACTCTGATCCTGCTGATGATCTCACAGCAAGTGGTGCAGAAGAGCATCTCAGTCATGAGCAGTTTGGGAATGCTTGGAGGAGTGGGCAGAATCCCTGGTGTGTGGATGGCTGTCTAGGAGGAAGTTGTCCAAAATGTTCAACTGAGCGTCTGGCCCTCTTCTCTGACCCGGAGGCTTGCGGGAAGATTCTTGAAGTTAATGGAGCATTTAGACATTGTCATGGCAAAGTGAACCCCTCCAGCTTTTACAAGCGCTGCGTCAGTGACCTGTGTCTTCACGGAGGTCTCCAGCCTGCACTGTGTCACTCCTTGGCAGTGTATACTTCTGTCTGCCTCTCCCACAGAGCTACAGTTTATGCCTGGAGGAGTCCTGGATTCTGCTGTGAGTGTTAATGTGCTCCAAGCTTTGTTGTGCTAGTGAATTAAATTAATATCCTCTACAATTGTAACTGTGCTGTTTGGAGTTCAGCATCATTGCACACCAAATGAAATGTGGAGTTTGCAGATGCTATTCCATCATGTTTAGATTGTTGATATTGATCATGTAACGTGGGGAAGAGAGGCTAGAGTTGCCTGAAATGCCTGTAAGGGCTGAATGTAAAGTTTATTTTCCCTGTGTATCTACTGCAAGCTAAAAGATTTATCTGTAATTTCTACTGTATGCTTTGACTTATTGTTATTGAGGCCACAACCTTTCAGGTGCCGTTAGACCACTAGATGGTACTAATGCATCACTGGTCAACATTAACCTTTACAGTATTTTCCTGTCTTCCGTTCCTAAGTAACTGTCTCTATGTTTCTCTACAGACTCTCCGTCTCTCCAGCACCAGTTGCAGCATGAGTTCTGCCTCTGTTCACCTCTGCCTCGGCTTTCAGAATAACACGGTAGAGGTGCCTCCGAACACTGGGGAGAACTGCCTTTGTGAAGCAGGTTTAGTTCACAGTGGCAATCAGTGCATCTGCAAAAAAACTGTGGCTGCTTTCACCAGGGAGAATACCTCCAGGCAGGACAGGAGGTGTCAGCATGTGAAAAAAAAGCTGTCAATGCAATGCTGGGATACGCATGACTTGTCATATTTTTTTTTTGTAGGAAGTATGAGGAGTGTAAGCTTTTTAGGCACGTTCAAGGTTGCTACCCCAAACCCAAGCTAGCACACTGCTCTGTTTATGGGTCCCAATACTCCACGTTTGATGGACGGGCATTTAAATGTCATGGTTCTTGTAACTTCACCCTGGTGCAGACATGCACTCAAGAAGGTGGATGTGGAGCCTGTTGTCATTGCTGCAAAGCAAGACCACAGCAAGTGGAGGCAAATCGACTTGCAAGTCGATAAAATGTATTTTGAGATATCCACAGCTTTTCCTGGAAAATATTCTGGTAATTTATGTGATAATTTCACAGCCTTCAACATGATTTATTGTTTGCTTAGTCATTTTTCATAGTATACACAAACTGTACTGTATATTATGATTAAAAATGATTTATTTCGTCTAGGTAAATGGAGTTGATGAGAACCTGCCGTTCACCCAAAACAATTTTACCCTGAGCCAAAAAAAATGGGTGGATAACCATAAAGATACCACAGTCAATTGAAATGGTATCAGACCATAAAAACCACATTCTGGTCAAAATTACAAACATTCACCACCAGACAACCTGTGACCTTGGTGGAAACTATAATTACAATCCTTCAGATGACCTGCAGCTGCCCAGTGGATCTATGATCTCTGAACCTGAGGTGGTTGGGCCCTCATGGAAGTTGTTTAATAATAAGACATCCTGCAGCGACATATGTTACAGCACCTGTCAACGATGTCAGCCACCTATGCCAGAGTACACCTCTGAACTGTACTGCGGTCTTCTGACCCATCCCAAGGGACTCTTCTCTTCTTGTCAGCATTAAGTGTACCCAGAGAAATTCTACTCGCTTAGCATGACTCCCCAGCCTATCCTTGGACTACCCTCCCTACCCCTCTTCAAATCCCATCTAAAAACCTACCTGTTTACCTAAGCCTACAACCTCCACTACCCACCCCACCGCCCTGTGCTTTTCTGTGGTAATAAAGTGCTTTAAATTATTAAAGTGATTGAGATCAATTTGTTCATTTCATTTTACAGCTCATCAATGTCCTCAATTCAGCTACTACAGCCAGTGTGCCAATGTCTGCTCCTCACTGTTTCCTGAGATAAGCCAGGGAGTTCAGTGCCCCAAGGACTGTGAGGAAGGTTGCCAGTGTAATATTGGAACCCTTTATGATGGCAATACCTGTGTATCAACAGAGCAGTGTGAATGCATATAGGAGGGGAGGAGGTTTAAGGTAAGGTCGTGATCAAATACTCTATGTCCAGGACAGTTAGTAAAATTACAAATCTTGATAAACTAACATTTTCTTAGGACTATTTTTGATAGTTAGCTTAAAGTTTTGCCTCTTCAGTAGCAATCCAGTATTTTAAATTGGCTTCTTTCATGTCATTGTTTTTAATTCCAGGCAGCTGAGAGCAAACTGCTACATAACTGTGCTGTTAACTGCACCTGTGGGCCTCCTCTAGTTTGTGAACAGTACGCGTGTCCTCCACTGCACAATGTGGTGTTTTAGATGGGGTCTTGGGTTGCCACAAAGATGGTAAGTCTATTAATACAGAAAGATGAATTGCGGGATTTGACGTATTACTCATACTGAGTTAATGTATTTCCCTTTTACAGAACAAACCTCAGATCCTTGCGAGGAAAGATGTGATGAAAAAGAGAAATGTTACCTGAGCAATGGTGTTCCTGTTTGTGAGAGCCTTCTGGAGCTGTGTTGGACATAGGGAGGCCAGCACTACCACACCTTTGATTGGCTAAACTACAACTTTGAGGGTAGTTACACATATCTGCTTGCAGCCAACAAAGGGGAAGCAAGTGGACTGACTCCCTTTAGTGTGTCCAAGAAGAATCTCTGCAACAGCAGTAGTGCTGTACCTTCCACAGAGGAGTCACAGCTCAAGCTTATGGGTTCAGCATCAAGCTTTGTAGTTAAAAAAGTACCGTCAATGTAAGTAATGGTAGCTTTCTGAATGACAAAGTTGCTCAGTATTGTTTCTAATGCTTACAATTGTACTTTTTATTTTCAGATAAACGGTCAGTTGATTTACGTTCCTATTAACCTGCTTCAGGGTACGATCGAAGTCTCTCACAAAGAAGGTAAAGCTCAGCTGAAGACTGACTTAGGCTTGCATGTTGTATTTATGGGAATTCCACTGTTGTGATTACACTGAGCCCAGCCTACAAGGGCCAAGTCTATGGTATTCGTAGCAACTTTAATGGTGATCATAAAAATGAGTTGACTGTTACTAAGCCTAGTTCGTCTCCTACTAACTCAAGGGTGGTTTAACTAAGTGTGGGGTTTGCTGAGGCTTATCAGCTCTTTGATGGAGATGACACCTGTTACACTAACTGTAAGCAGGATCCTAGAATCACCTTCCCTGTAGATAATGTTTCTGACATTGCTGCTAGTTACAGCAGACTGTGTGAAGTACTTAAGGATAAGAGGGGTCCAATGGCTTACTGCCATAATCTGATGGCCCCTGATTCCTTCTGTGAAAACTGTTTAAGCGACCTTATGCAACATTGAACATTGCAAGCTGTTGACCAAGCTATAAATTCCTATTCTATAGTTTGTGAAGCATTCAGGGATAACTACCATAGTTAAGTGACAGCTGGAAAGTAGTTGTTTTGAATGTTTTGTTTTTTGTAAATTATGAATATCATAAGATCTCTAAATTACAAAACAATGTCATTTCAGGTGTGCACTGTCCACCAAACAGTCATTACAAGACCTGTGGCACAGCCTGTCCTCCATCCTGCAAGTGTAATACCACGGCCTGTCTCAAAGCCCTGTGTAATGGGCTGCTTCTGTGACCCTGAATTTATCATAATCTAGGAAAGGTTTGTGAGTACTGTTTGATCTCTTAAGTTCAGTCTTTCAAATCAACAAATATATATAAAGTTGAATGTATTTAGTTTTTTTTCATCGGCAGGTTGATGGACTTCATGAGACCTTGCCATACTCTCACCCCTCAGGTCATGTAAATGCCTACCACACAACTTCATCGCTCGTCATTCAGAGCAATGTGGGCTTACAGCTGGTCATCTAAAACACCGGCACTCTAATGGTTATTCTTCCCAGAAGCTGTGCCTCATCTGTCTCTGGTCTTTGTGGGAATGTGAACTCTGACCCTATGGATGACCTGATGATGCCTGATGAAGAACAAGCCCAAAATAAACTGAAGTTTGTCCACAGCTTGAGGTCTCGGGAAGCAGAGGCCTTCAGGGACGACAATATCTTCAGACTGAAGCATTGTCCGGTTGAGGCAGAGAAGCAGTTTGAAGGCAGCGATTTCTGTGGGGTGTTGAATGAGCTTGGGCCCTTTGCAGACGGTTCCTCAGTTAAGTCCCAAGAATTACTTCCACAGTTGTGTAGAAGATGTCTGCTCTTATAGCAAACACTGCTTTGCACTCTGTAGCTCCATTGCATCTTATGCAGCCGCCTGCCAAATGGCTCGACTACCAGTAAGGCATTGAAGAAGTGACACTTTCTGTCGTAAGTACATAGTTTAAATCTGCGTCTTCATCTGTGACTTTTTTTATTTTAGCTTTAACAGCTCACAACTGATTAGTGTCCAGCCTGAGGCTGAAGACATTTGATGTGTGATGCTTAAAATGTCTGTCCATGTTCAGGGCTATTCCACTGTGAAATTGGCAATTACTTGAGAGCTCACTTGTTTACTGAGGCTTTAATGAACATTTTATACCAAGCAGTAATCATGTGAACTTTGTGTCAGGGAAAAATCCCAACAAATTGACCATAGTCCATACTTCTAACTAAGATGGGAAGGCACCCTGGTAGTTAAGTTGGAAGGGGCAATTGCACCAAGTACAGGGCATAAAATAATAGCTGCAGTGTCACTGGTCAGATTTTATCCCCTTTCCCAAGATGGGTACTTGCTGTCTCCTTCGTTTATCCTGCCATGAAGAGAAAGGAAGGCAGCACTTACCTGAAACAGGGCAACACACATACTTTGAATAAAAAGAGGAGAAAAGTACTGTGCAGTTGTTCAAACGTACACTACTCACAATAAGTTAAGGATATTGTGAGGTCCTCAGTGGGTTTCATACATAAGGTGTTTGTATCACTTCAGTGATTTTAAGGATAGGGAGGCAATTGTATCAGGGTGATACACGCACCTCATTTTGTGTTTCCCATGTAATGGTTACAGTGTGCCTTAAGTATTGGGGCCAATACCAAAAAATACAAAAAGACAACTCATTTCAATGTGGTATCAATTGAAACATTCTGGGTGTATAAAAAACTAGTATTGTCAGTAAGTCATACCCAGTTCATTATTCAAGCACACACACAAACAGACAACATAACTTATCAAACGAGCAGCGCCACCTGGCCATAGCGCCTTCAACTCGGTAGCAGGCAGTCAGATGTTACTCGTTAACTTGGTGTGTCTCAAAGTGTCAGACAGCCAGACACAGAACTACTGGCAGTGTTCGTGACCGACCAAGGAGTGGAGCCCCACGAGAGATGATGACTAATACCTCAGGACCTATGCACTCAGACACCGTTATGCTACTGCCACACAGCTGCAGGCCTGTTTACGAGAAGTGAGGGCTGCTAGCGTGTCCAGAAAAAAACATTCTCAACCTACTCCACCGCTTTGGTTTGAGTGCCAGACAACTGTTGCTGGTTACTCCACTGACACCAAGACATCGCTGTGACCGTTTGCGGTGGGTACAAAACCATGTGACCTGGACAATGCATCAGTGGTTTACCATCCTGTTCCCTGATGGGTGTCGGGTCACCTTGCACAGAAATTTTGGTTGTCAGCGTTGCTGGAGAAAGCAAGGTGAGCGTTACGCCAAGGTCAACATGGTCCGGTCTAGGCAGGCATCACCAGTCAGCACAAAACAGATTTGGTGATTGTAGATGTAGATGGTCACTGCACGTTTTTACCTCAGAGAAATCATAGAACCAATCATTATCCCCCAATTCCACCAGCACACCCCAGACTGTCTGTTCATGGATGATAACGCTCCACCACATCATGCCATCCCTGACGTGAACCCCATAGAGCACGTCTTAGGACCAGCTATACCAGCGGCTGGATGCTCGTACTCCACCTCCACGTAACCTGGCAGAACTGCTTTTAGCACTTGTGGAGTAGTGGAACGCATTGCCTCAGAACAACATCATGAGGCTAGTTAGGAGCATGAGACATCGCTGTCATTGCGGCAAATGGTGGAAACACCCGTTTCTGACTTTGATCATTTTTGGTTATTTGGGGCCATCTTTGTTATTGTCTAAATGGTTGGGGTAATAAATATTGCACTAATGAAAATGGTGCTTCTTCTCATTTATTAATACTAATATCAAATGGAACTATTACTTATTTCATTAAAATTCAGACCAAATAGGAAAAGCACTCATGTAAATAACAATATCTCTAACTTATTGTGAGTAGTGTGTTTTTAGAATACATTAATCAAATTAACAGTTGATTTGAGAACAAAGCCATACAGCTGATTAGAAAATGGCAAATCATTTTGCTCAAGTGGACTTAACAACAAAAATTAATCAGGTTTCCCAAGTTTTTTTTTTTTTAATACTAATTTCAAAAGGTCAAGAATAAGATGAATACCCTTGAAGGTCAATGTGTTGATAATTTAGAGAATGTTGAATGAGTTTTTGTAGTATTCATATTTAAGCTCAAGTATGAACTGAATACTTGAAGCATTAGATCCTCAAAAGTCTTGTGATTCAGTTAAGTTGTGAACTTATTTACTTGCTGTCCCTCTAGATATGTCATGCCCTAAAAAAAGCCACTATGAGCTGTGTGGACCTCGATGTCCTGATGTGTGCCAAGAACTGTCCTCTGAAAACTGTAACAGAGGATGTGAGGAAGGATGCCAGTGTGACCCCGGCTACGTCTTAAGCAATGGCCAGTGTGTGCTGATTTCTGACTGCGGCTGCATGCATGAGGGACACTATCACCCCGCAGGCCCCTTCTCTTCATGAAAAGCTGCCAAAAATGTAACTGTGAAAGAGGACGAGTCACCTGCATCCCTATCGGGGACCGTTTAGAAGAGGAGGGCCTTGCCTTGCAGTATGGTGTGAGCCAAGTGTTTGCTGGTTTCGGCTACATTACATTCAATTGTGTTGTTCTGCTTCACCATGGAGCTTGCACATATCTATTGTCATTCTCCTCTGAGGCTACTCCAAACTATACTCTTCTAATAAGCTTTGAAAGGGAAAACAGTGGAAACTTCACAATAAGCAGACTAGCATTTGTATTCTCTTGAGACGTCTATTGACCCTGAAATTTTTTGGAAAGAACAGGTAAGTTCTGCATGTTGTACAAATTTCATTATTCAAGAAAAGTATGTCAAATCCTTTGGCTTTGCTTTCAGGTTAATAAATAGCGCAACATTCTTTTTGAAAATGGTGAACTTAAACATATCAGGAAGGCCACAGATTGATTATAGAAACACAATCTGGATTGGAAATCTCTTTGTCCTGTACACAATACCTCAGGCTAACTGTACCCCAGGTATATGATGGCTTAGCTTCAGGCCTCTGTGGGAACTTCAATGAGGAAGAGTATGATGACATGGAACTGAGGAATGGCCATCTCATCATCAGCTTTGCAGAGCTCCTGCAAAGCTGGGCAGAGTTGGCTCCTGGAGAACACTGCACAGACACCTGTGAGAGAGAGTGTAATGAGTGCAGTCTATCCCCACATGACAGCAGGGTCTGTGATGTCCTGTTGATCATTAGTACTGAATTCAGTTGCTAAAGAATAACCTGTTTAAATTGAGTAGATTAAAATAAAGCACACAAATAAATTAACCAAATTTAAACCAAAATATTAACAGTGCAAAAAATGCTCTTAAAATGTTATACATATATAAAGATTTAAAGACATTTAGCTTGTTTTAACAGTTAAAACGTTTTTAACATATTTACGCAAATGTAAAGATTTCATTACAATTTACTTGTGTTTTTAACAGTGCAAAATTGCTTTTAAATGTACAAATTTAACGTTTTAAAGATATTTTAATTGTTTTTTAAACATTGCAAAAAATGCTTTCAAAATATGTATAAGCATTTCTTAACATTTTACATCTTTGCTGTTTCCATGATTGCCTGTTGAGAAATGCCAACACCACCATGCTGGGCTTTCCATCCTCCCACTTTTCAATCACTTTTTCTGCCATTATTAAGTTATATGAGGTTCAAAACAGATCATACACGTGTGAATCAATTCAGTCCAAATAATGGCTCATCAATAGATTTGAAGATTCATTACCGATCAAGGAGTAAAGGCCAAGCTTCTGGGCTCTCAACTAATTCAAGAGTCCGGCCCTCCAATCTTAGATCTTCCGAAATTTGTTCCCGATATGATTGACACTGACCGTGTTATATTTCCACGAATTCGAGTTTTCCCTGGGAAGTCTCTACGCTGGCAATATACACGTCAAAAAGTTGTTATTTGTGTGTCAATCTGCCACCCTTTAACACATTCTATGAAAAACAACAAATCTTACCTGTGCCTTCTGTGATTTTATCTGCTTGGCAACCAGATAAGGGCCGTCGCCCCACTCTGAATCTGACCGTCCGAATTATGCCATCTTTGATGAAAAGCCCCATCCCCCTTTTACAGTTAATATATTTATTTATTTATTTATTCAATGCACTTAAAACAAACCAACTCGAATGAAAAAAGTACATGACAGACAGTATTATTGGTTAATACAAAAAAGGATGTTTTGAAGAAATGTGCTGGAGAACCCAATTAAACACGAAAGGGCTTGTTGAGTGACTCTCCTAACGGGTAACAAAGAAACAAATTAACTAATCCAAGCAAATATATATAGCTAACCAGAAAACGTACTCAAAATGTAAAAGAACACAACAAGAAAGAGTAAACATTAACGAAGAGGGAAAAAAGGACAACATAAGCACTTCTAGCAAAGAATGATTATGATGGAGTATTGCTTAATTGGCCAAGCAGGAAAAATATACTTTGTTTTTTAAATGAGTTGAAGCTGGTGCTGGTTCTAATATAGTTGGTTAAATAGAGATCATGACAAGGAAGTGAAGGTCCCAAAGACTCAGGGTATCTTTAAATAGAAGAATAGACAAGAAAAAAAAAAGGTTTATTTACTTGTCCAGATGTGTAATCCCAGCTTCAAGCGAAAGAACAGAACTCACCTCACTGTCAGGAACATACTGGAGATTTTCCTCCAGCATTATCTTCCTCACTCCTTTAAAACAAGCACCAAAAATCAACGCTACAAAGTGCTTTACATAATGTACTTATCCTGACAATAGACAAAGATTCAATAAAACATTGAAAGATAAAGAAGCAATGAACATGACACAGGGCTTTCACACTTGCAGAAAACTCCTGTGAAAAACTCCTGATATTTGCCAGAGAAGTTGAATGTGTGAACGCAAACGGCCACATTTTTCAGTTGGACTTCACCTGGTGCTTCTCCTTCAAACCCCTAATATTTTTTCTGCAGCAAGTCAAAGTGAGATAATGAGAGATCACAGCAGGATATTATCTGGAGAATTCCCCTCAAGCGATGTACTGCACTTGTAAACAAGAGCTGAAATGAAGCCATCACTGACAGGGTAAAATACTTCTTAGCCTTATGAAGGTCCATCATCCAGTAAGTCCCAACTTTGTCACCCTGTGAAGAGAACAGTGTTACAAAAACCTACTGTATTACAGGACGGTTTTCAATATGTCCAACATTTCTAAGAAAGATTGCACTTAAAAACATACATTTAAGTAGTATTCAGTAGACATCGCCCCCTTGAGCACCACTATTAGACTAAAACAACACCTGGCAACCTCTCAGTGGGGCGCTTTGTGAGGATGCAGGTTGTGATTCGGGGCAGCAATGAGCTCTTAGGAATGGCTCTTGGAGCTGTCAGAATACACCTGAAGTTTGTGAGCTTAGGTGTCCACGGTCAGTGGGCAGCAGCTAATCCTGGAGCCCTGGTAGCTTACAGTCTTATGTCTCTGTGTGATGAAGCCAGCACCCAGTGGTTCAGTGTGATGTCTTACTGTGGGACTTGCAAAGGCAGCTCCAGACCAGTCAGTGTGTTTCAAATTCTTCTGCATGGATCATCAATCACCATTCAGGATGTCACAGTGAGGGTATAACTCTGCTAAGTGTTTTGATGGTAACATACTTCAAGCCATTTTGCAAAACCTGCTATGTTTATGTGAATTTTTTATTCTGCTGTTGTGCCCCACCGGTGAATAGACAGTTTGTGTCCCTCCCTCACATTTTGCCATTTGGGGTCTTTCTGACATCAGGAGTGAGCCAGGACAAGTCAGAGGTCACTGTGATCCTGGGGTGCTGGGATGGAGAAAGAGCTGGATGTAGAAATTGGCGTTACCATGGTGACAATGAAGGCTCCTCTCTGCTACTCAGAAAAATTGTGTGGTGTATGTGGAAACCTGAATGACCTACACTCTCACAGTTTGGTCAGCTCATGGGCTCTCTCTGACTTTCCAGGCTGGTGAGTAATCCTCTTGCAACAACAGTACTGTCTCTTATCTGTTCAACATTTTATAATGAGGGTTTTCTCTCTTCACAGTGGCTTCAACGGATGATAGCTGTCTGTTTTACTCTTCTATTAATCTGTATTGTTTTAAATACAAAACATTTAAACAACTTTGTTTTTATTGAAACTCTGGATATTATGACTTTCTTGTATATACATTACACTGGAAGTTCTTATCAGTTGTGCCCATATAGCTTTGTAATCAGGTCCTCTCCAGGCTCTATTGTTTGGGTTTAGACTAATAAAATAATGAGGGCAAATGTTTATATTAATCCACCATATGTGTCCAGTGACTAAAAGAAACATTTTGCAAGAACGGACATTGGACACTTTTGTTTACAAGGGTAAGCTGGTATAAAAGACAAAAGATAAACATTGGTGGATCGTGTTTGTTTAGCTGAGCATATACTTTATGTTCTGTTTTTTGAAGATTATACAATGTACAGTAGTCGGTATCTTATGAAACCCCCACCTCGACCCCCATAATGAAACTTACCTGAAGTGTCTGTCTCTTTGGTATCTTTGAAGATATGTTGTGATTTTGCGCACTACATTCTGCTTTACCTGAGAGGTATTCCATAAAGTATTCAATAAATCTTTCTCATTTCAGTGATAATCACTGTGGCTTGAATGAGTCACAGCTTTTCAGGATTGTTTTTTTAAGGGATTCACTTTATTGGAAAATTAAGTGGCATAAAGCATAGTTGGTGAGTAATACATTTTGGTTTGGAAATAAATGTGTTTTATTTTTCCCAGTTGTTCCAAACGGGCCGTTCCTGTCGACCATAGCATATTAAAAAATATACATAAAAAAGAGAAAACACATCTATACTGCAATTAGCAGTTAAGCCCTGTCATTCGGAAATGTTGAGTTGGCTTGTAACAAATATTCATATTATTGCAATACTATACATATTTAATACTTAACAAGGAAAATTTCACTAAAGTAGCGGAAAAGGAATCTGTGCTTTAAGCAAATGAGATTGTAATTCGTATTCATATGAGTGATTTATTCAGCTCCAAGCCTATTTTTTCAAATGTGTTGTATTTTTGAGGCACAACACACTCCAGTTCCACTTCTTAAATTACAATCTATTGTGTGGCATACTGTATGTTAAGGCTAGACAAAATGTTTTAAGTTGAACAAAAGCAGGAGTAGTAGTAATGTGGGAAATCTAAAAATGTAGAGGAATGTTTCTATAACTCTTCTTAATAATCCTGCTGTCCTTTAACAAATGAATCCTACTAAAAGGGACTTAGCTCTATTAATCAATCACTGCCAAATTTCTACAAAACTTGACTCAGATTTCCCCAGCAGGACATGCAGCCAAGTGAACGCTCAATTTAAAGCAATTCCCTACTGTGTCAACCCCGTCAGTTGAGAGAATTGTTGTGTGGTTAAACCTTTCTGCTTGGGTGAATGATGCAGAATGTTAAACAGGTAAAGAATTAGAGTGTACAGCAAAAAAAGGATAGCCATCTAAAATGAAGTTTTCTTTTGTTGGGAATACCATTTACCTTCAGCTGCTATTGAGTTCGAACCATTAAACTGAATTGGTGAAACAGGAGAGTAATCTAAATCCTGCCGGCTCTGACTGAGCCCAGAAAATGTTCTTTTCACAGCAAAGGCGCAGATATTGATAATATTTCCATTATGCAATTATATTGTCTTTGCAAGTGACTTATTGAGTGCTGCTGAGAAGCAGTCAAGTGACTATTTCTTAGTCTAAATCCCTCACAATGGTTTTCAAAGTGAAAAAGCAATCCATCCATTAAAGGCTAGCATTTATCCCTGCTTTTGAAATTCAAAATAAAGGTGTTTGCAGGCATTTTATCTTTGGTGTCATATTCTTTCTTTGAACTGCTTTAGTCGAGTCCTAGTTTTTTTTTTTTTTTTATTGTCTGATTCCTTTGATTGCCTTGGCACAAATAGTCTAATCTGTTTTCCATGGTTTTTGACAGTTTCTTTTCATATGTTTGATTTGTGAAGCACGGTTTTGTACCTGACTACTTCACTTTAGATAACTTTAAAAGAAGGCTTTTTGATATGCTCTGGTCTTTTTAAGTCCTTCCACTGTCTGGCAGGTTTACATGGGTGCTAGTAAAGGCTGCAACTTTCTATATAGTCAACTTGTCAATGATAATTGAAATGATTTATCAATTATTGGATACTGTTTTAAACAATTAAATTACATTTTTTAACTATCAGGATTTGAATTTAACACTAAATTCAACTCCATCAAAATCTAAATGTACCATTAAAAGTAAAAATTCAAGCAATATTTTTGTCTTGGCTTTAAACATAAATATTGTTACTGTAAAACTGATTATTTTGTTTGAAAGTGTAGTCTTGTTACTATAGTTTATTGTAAGAGAAATCCCAAGAATTCCCTAGAAATAAAACAAACTGGGAAAACTGAAGTTTAGGAATTTCCTGGGAAGAGTCATGAAGCAGAAATAAATATCAGGAACATTTCCAAGGAAAACTGCTGGACTTCCCGAGAGAAAATAGTAAAAATAATGAAAATTCTACGAATATTCTTGAAAAACAGTCTGGACTCACATTTCTGGAGAAATTCTCGAGAACATTTCCTCAAATATCCTGGTGAAATTCCAGAGAAAATTCAAGTAAAATACTCAAAGATGTCCAGGATCATTTCTGAAAATTCCAGAATTGGAAAATTCCCCTAAATTTCTGGTAAAATTTCCAAGAAAAGGTTCATGAAAAACATGAAAACTTGTGGGGAAAGTATCTGGGAGAATTCACCTAAAATTCCCCCACTATTCGTGGAAAATTAGCAGGAAACCTCTAGAAACATTTAATGTAACATTTCAGGGAATTGGTTTAAATTCAAATTGAGGATAGCACAAGGTGTAAAACTCCCAGTGTCTATTTAAAGTGTGTGTGTGTGTGTGTGTGTGTGTGTGTGTGTGTGTGTGTGTGTGTGTGTGTGTGTGTGTGTGTGTGTGTATAAATTGTCTGAACATTTCTGCTAAAATGTTCCAGAAAATATTTTTTTAAACATCGAAAAATATCCATCCCATTTGCCTAAACATTTTTTGAATATTCACAAAGAAAACTTGGAAAGTTTCTGGAAAATTTTCCAGAATTCAACATAACGTTCCCCCAAACTTCAAGGAAAAATTCCTTATAATTCCATGGACAATTCTGTCCCATAAATGTTTCAACAAATAGGATGGTTAAAGAAAATTCCAAATGAAAGCTTCAAAATGTTTCCAGAAATGCTCCCAAAATATTGGACTAAGGATTTCAAAAATATTTTAGGGAAATTTCAGAGACAGCTGATTCTGAGTTGGAGAAGTAAATGTTCACTCTTAGCATTGACATCAATGACACCCACACACCCATGGTTATGCAGCTGGTCAACACAACCTTCAGCCAAAAAGTCTCTTAACTTGAAAAGTGGCAATTATTTACTGTAGTAAGTAACTGGTAAGTCCCCTGTTTCAATGTGTGTTTCTTTTTTAATTTCTGGGATTGTACTTTGCCTGCATTTAAAGCATATGAAATAAACAGGTCTTCGGTAAATAAAAAAGACCTCTTTTATGTCTATTGTGTACTTTTTCTGATTCGCCTGTTGGCAAGGGAATGTGTCAACTACTTCCATTATCCCTCCAATTTATGTGCAAATTGTAAGGTACAAATGTGCACACTTTCTAACTAGAAGGCAGCCTTTTCAGTTCATAATGAGAACATGTCATTGAACACAATGATAAAGAGAAAGGGATGTCTTTCACAAAGCAGGCCCTCATCATACAGTAAGGACCAACCTGAGTTTGCAGAACAAGCAAATTTGTCGTTAATTTGAACGACGCTCAATGTTTGGATCCTAAATATTTTAGTGTATACTAAAGTTTAAAGCCTGCAACAGCTGATGGTTAAGACACCAGTTAAACATCTTTACCATCCTAAATACCAGGCATCTTTGACCTTCAGTTTTGAAGTCAACTCCTTGTTGAAGTATCCTCTTGTGAAGCCTTATAAATGAACAGCATTGGTTTGTCAAGAAGGCATGGATTTGGCTACTTTATGTCTATTTGGCTATTTAATTATTCAGGGAACAAAAAAATGACTTCCTAATGGGCAGCTTTTATCTTTTCAGCTTTGTGAACATGTTTGGAAAAATCAGGGAAGCACACCATCTCTAATGTGCTATTTGAAAATGGCTGTGAAGGGGATAACTGCCATGAATGTTATGCAGCTCACAAGGCTGTCCACTCTCTGCTGTATTCCCAAAGGTCCTTTTGCAGTGTTTCATACTAAACTGGACCCACAGCTATACTTTGACTGTGTGTTTGATGTGGAGGGATCCCAGCAGTGATTGGAAGTTGCTGTGTAACAGCTAGACCCCTATGCATTCAAATTTTGCGTGGCAGGAAAAAAACCCAGCATTATTCTATTGTAATCGATAAAGACAAATTGACCTTTTCCTTTTTATATCATCCTTTAAACAAACATTGTTCATTATTTGTAGTTCTCTAACATTATTTCCAATTTATTTTAGCTATAAAAACACCCAGCTAACTATCACTATGAGCTGTGTGAAGTCCAAGACTTTACTAGCTAACCCAAGGCTATGGATATGATGATTAATTATTATTCAGCGGGCAGATGTGTATTAGAAGCTGCTGTAAGTTCATAGAACTACAAGCATGGTACTATTCAAAATTTTCAGTAGTCGTACTAGTGATGTCATTGCAATAAAGTTGCCATTGTTTTTTCAAAATATGCACTGAGGATTTCTCCTGAGACCAAATTGGTTGATTGTCTAAATATTTTTTTTCTCCGACTTTTTATTTATAATTAATCAGCCTGGTTTATCTCTACAGCCTGCTGAGTATGTGCATGAAGAAGACTGTAACACACTGAGTCTCTGTAATCCTGAGACAGGCGTTACAATATTAGTATTAGTAGTGTTAAAAATGACAAAGTAAATACCGTAAGTGTTTTATTTTTTTCTTCCATTTGCAGTATGTAGCTCTCTTCAAAGATTGAAGTGTCTGGTAAAGGAGAAGTGAGTCATGATATGTTGAGTGATGGTATTTCAGTTTGTAGTCTCTGTAGTCAGTTGGAGAGAATATACTTTGTCTGTGACTAAAGGCTATAGAAGTTGAATACATGCTGACGGAAACATTCTGTTTCAGACATTGGCCTACAGTAGGATGTGTGGTGAAGGGAAAATTGGGAAGTATTACTGTCTTGAGTTTTTTCAATTTGCTCATTTGATAAAAGATTGAAAGATTTCAATCAGATATGTTTGGGGTTTTTTTTGCTGAATCTCTTGAGACATTCATTTCACTGTCATACACTGTCAGTGTCCCGGCCATTATACAAACTAGGGATGTGAACATTTAGTCAATTTAATTGTTAAACGTCCTCACGAGCCAGCACCAGGATTACTAGGCATCAAAACTATTATTATTGACATTTGTATATGTCAGCCCTTGATACCGGTCAAATGTAAGTCTCAAAGTTCAACGTAGCAACCTACTAGTCAGGGCTCTAACCAGACTGTCTGTAGCTTAACCAGTAGGAAATTAGCCGTTCATTCCTGTTACAAACCCAGTCAGCCCATGTCAGCCATACTACCAATTTCCTGCTCAAAAGCAGAACTGCAATGGTGTCTTTGTGGAGACCTTTTTTGAGTGAACAAGGTTGCATCCACACCTTCCTAGCAGGGCATTTTTAACAAGCCAAACACGTACCTTTGGCTTATATAGCTTTGGGTCACCGATCTGGATGTGATCCAAACCTGGACATAGTGACACACCATGAGGCATCCTGCTCTCCCAAGTAGAGGTGCAGTGTAGTTGATGGATAGCGTGCCTGCCAACACATTAGTCATGCCAAATCCATAGCACTTCAATGACTGTCGGTACGACTCCCAGGTCACAAGTTCATCCGCTGGTGTTTTGAGGACAATCAGGAAAGCAAGGCCATGCCATATGTGCATGTTATCATATGTGGCATTTCCCACACCATTAAAAGGGAATATCTCGACAAGGCACTGGTAGGTATGGATGTCGGAAAGAGGATGTGAATAAGGGGGATGTGAATGTGATAATAAAGATGAAATAAGTTATCCACCACTTGTTTTCACATGGATTTTTGAAGAGAAAAGAAATGGGACACAGTATGTAGCTACAGTATTAAAAATAAAAACAGGATGGATACTCTAAGCCGCATTCAAATGAGGGGATGATAAATCCTTCTGTCATTGTGCTAATTCTGACATCCCTCATGCTCTTCTGAATATATATTTAATTG
Source organism: Symphodus melops (assembly GCF_947650265.1). NCBI lineage: Eukaryota > Metazoa > Chordata > Actinopteri > Labriformes > Labridae > Symphodus > Symphodus melops. Next base: position 18,522,835 of record NC_136695.1, on the reverse strand, counting down.
CATATTAAAATGTTGATCCACACAGACTTAATTAAACTAAGATTTAACTCCACATTAGATTGGATTAGCAAGGATGGCAGAATTACTATATCTATAATCTCCTCCCACGTTTTCTGCTCTCCAGCTCAACGTTACCAGTGGATTACAATAATGAGCTGATGGTGTTTCTCAGCAGTCGGACAGCTGTGGTGGAAACCATTGTGAGTATTCCCCTGACCTTTGAGTGTCAAAGAGCAGTGAGTGTGACTCTGCCCAACAACTACCAAAGTGTGCAGTGGTAACCACAATGAAAAGGCCCAGGATGACGTGACTATGCTGAACAGACTGACCGCCAAAACCAGAGCCAAGCTGGAAAAGGTTAGAAAGTGGCCCTTATACCAGGCTGTTCATCAGTCTGCCAAGATCTTGGTGTCCAGCCTGTTGGGAGTCCCGGAGAAAAGACAACCACATCCGTCTGGTATTATGGCTGACCAGGCAGGGCCTTTCAGAGAATTTCACAGGCGTATGGACCTTGCCCCTTTCCTAGAGGACACTGTGTATGATGCACCTCTGTGCCTGTGAGGAGCTTTTGTATTTCTATGTTGGACACTACTACAGAAAAGATGACCGTTTCTACTACTCACAATCTCTGAGTGGAGTTTATTTGTGAAGAGAAAGTTGCGCTTTTAGCTTGTAAACAGACCAGCCATGAGGGACAAGACTGGTGTGAATCTACAACTCCTTTGATGTACAAGATTTTTTTACATTAAGGGGGTTGTGCCTTCTACATACCGGGGTAATCTGTGTTCTTCTTGGCAATTAACACAAGAGGGATTGTGTTTACATTGAACTACCTTGCTGCACACAAACAAGCAAAGGCATTGGTGTTGTACCTACCTGACGATGTGTGTGTGGGCTGCTAAGGCAGTGTCCAAAAAGTATGGTAAGAGTGTGAGTGTGTGTGTGTGTGTGTGTGTGTGTGTGTGTGTGTGTGTGTGTGTGTGTATGCATGTTGTGTGAACATTTGTGGAAATCTAATACAACTGTGCTGAGATGTTATATAGCTACAGTATGTTGATTTGTGATTAAAAAAAAAAAAGAATAGTTAGCACATCAAAATGATTAACATTTCACCTGTTTGAAGAGCAGTTGAATTTCTGTATTTCCTATTTTAATGCCACCAAAGTTGAGGGCATAAAAGTTACTATTACAGCGAAAGTGCTGAGGCAACCATTTGTGAAAATCTTACAAAATGCTTGGGCCTGTTCTTTGACAACTCCAAAGATAATATGAGGAGAGACTGAAAATAATCATGGCTGTGTTTGGGGTTGTGGTTCCTGGAAGGTTGGCCACTCTAATAAATGGTGAAAATTTGAAAGGCACACTTTCATCCGTAGGGCAGTAATAAGTCTAGGTACATTTAGTGCTATGATAATAGTAGCACCCTTGTTCACCACGTGTTGTATTCCCCAACTCCAGATGTAAACTCTGATAGTTTCAATAACATAAAACAGCTTTGCAGGCTTGTCTATGCGTCTAATCGCTGATTATTGTTAGAGTTGAAGCTTTAATCTTGCCCTTCATTATGCAAACTGCAAACTTAATTTGACCACCAAAATTATCAAGTAAAGATCAGCAAGAGATGGGACAGTGTTATGACCATTCAACCGCTTATTCTCTTAACAGCAAGAACTAAACAAGAACTCCACAGAGCCCTTTTAAAGGAATGAGAGTGTGGTTTTTAATTGCATTTGGTCCAATTTAATTAAGAAATGCCAGAGAATCCCCTATGGTAATTACTGATTAAAAAGCAGGTGAGGCTGACAGGCATGGCCATCAAAAGCTACCAAGCTTGCAATCCAATCACTGCTTGTCATCCAAGGACACTTAAGACACATCTGGGTGCCATATTAATTTGAGCTCTCATCTTTAGTTCTGTGTTGTAGCCTTAAGTCAATCTTCGGGGGAATTGAGTTTTGTGCATCCCCCATTTTCTTTGTCATTCAATGCAGTTGTCTGTGTCCATTTTCTCATCACAAGAACCAAAAAGAAAAAAAACCCTAAGAATCAGAGCTGTTTCTGAATGTTTGCATATGCCTGTAAAGTACTATTTTCACCAGAGTTGCTTCTAATCTGTGCGGTGCCTGAGGGAACCTGACTTCACTTTGCTCCAGTGCCCCTTGACTACATGTTTTCTTTTTAATTTCATTGGCCTGTAGAAATGTTGGTCTAGTTTGATTGAAAGCATCTGGAATTCAGGTAAAAACTGCAACTTTTAAAATCATGAACATGATGTTTCCATCTGAATGAAACAGTGGTGCAATGTGGCATACATTCCCGCTTTTTGGCCTCATTAAACAGGATAAGGAGGATTCGAAGTCATTTGACTGGACTTGATGTTTACAGCCAGTCTACCTTATCATACTTCAGTACTTCCACTTGATTCGGGAAATGGTTGTGGTTTGTTTACTGGCAGTCTGGTCCTCTTTTGTTCACATTAGAGCTGTAGAAGATAAGAGCTCACTCTTGACCCACACCTCCATCTAGTGGAGGAGGGAAATATAGCATCTCTTTGCAAGACTTAGTAACAAAAGGTTCTTTTGTTTTGAACTATAAAAACGTGTGTATATATACATATATAAATATATATATATATATTTTTTTTTTAATTATTTACGTGCATGCCGTTTCTCTTTCTTCAATAACCCCTGGTAACAGACAAAAAAATGTAAACTTAAATGTGCTACTGGAAATCTAACTTTACTTAAGTGGTCTTCTTGTGTAGGAGGGAAAAGTCAAGCAAAAAATAACATCTCAAAAGCTGCTGTTTATAAACTGGACTCCAGCCAACTCTGTATAAGAGGAGAGGAGCGGCAATGTGGCCATTTGGTGAGAAAGACCTTGGCAGGAATGTTTTCGTACAGCTTAGGGAAACTCTTTCTCATTGACAGACTGCACAGGCCCTGGCATTGAAAGCCATTTATGCTTTTTCCTTCACTACACTCAGCACCCTACAAAAACTGAAAATGACACCACAGCAAAATTAAAAACTCACAGTGAGGCAGTATGCCTCACAGCTTTAATGCACACAGTTTATAATGAAACCATACCTTGTTTATACATGTGGGAAATATTTATTTATCAAGTGGTGTATTTCTGCTTGTCATGTTTACCTCTGAGCTGAGAAGTTCTCAGGAGTTGGCTGAGCGTTTGCACCAGCACCCCGCCCCCCCCTCTCCTCTGCTCCTCCGGTCCTGGCAGCACCTACTGACAAAACGAAGAAAGAACACAGACCACTTACTACTACAGCCGACAACCCAGGAACCTCTACAAATGTCCTTGTTTTAGCTCCAATAACCAAAGCAAGAGGTTTTCTTTTACGATAAAAGGTCGCATGTCACATTACCTTTTTTGGCTTGAGTAACAACAACAAAAGTTTTAAGCAACATTCTGCTCACTGGTCGGAGACAAAGTGTAACCTTTTAAACGCGGCTGATACACGGTAAGTGTTTTTTCAATTATATCCAGATTAATTAACTTGGTGCATTTTTTAAATAGATTTGCCATAGGCTATATATATAGGCTATACAGCTAAAAAAAAAGTGAGTTTAAAAGCGCCAAAATGTTTTTGTCATCCAGAAGTTTTCCCCTTGGCTGGGTATCCAACAGTCGATGCTTCCATCCCCCAATTTACCGACGTTTACGTGAACCAACCCACTGGGTTAACGTGAACATATGGCTACGGAAATTCCGCGAAGCCACCGCTCAATTTCAAGTCCCAAGTTTTGTTTTTCTAAACTGCATCCCATGCTGAGTTAGTTTAGGAGAAGTTAGAAGTTTTATTTTTGGAGGCTACTGAGCGGCACTTATGTCTGTGCACCTAAAACACTTAAAGTGCTTGTGTGGCTATCGCGTTAATTGACGAGAACTACAACGTGAGCTATGAAAGAGTAATTGTTCAAAAAAAAAGTTTGAGGTCTCGATAATTGATTCTCACTCGATTTATATTAACCATAAAAGGTTTCTTTGTTAACATTCTTTGACCTAAGCTCATGATGAAGATACATAATTAGCAATATTATCACCTAAATAAAGTTTGTTTTGGGAAAAAAAAGGGTTAATTTAGCCTATAAGCAACCTGTATTTTTATTATAAACTGCTAATGTCAATACTACTTTATTGTATTCCATGCTTGTTTATTCCTTGGAATGTTGTTTCATGGGCTTTTTCCAGCAATCTCTTCATTATGTTCCTCTTCATCACTCAGAAGGCCAACAAACAAGATTATTGGATTGGTTCATGTAAGAATAACTCGCCCTGTATTTGTTTGATTAAACCTGATTGGCAGGCCTTTGTTGTTAATCCTGCTCCTGGGGTTGAAGTGTTCCTTTTTCTGAGCTGTAGCTACTTGCTCACACCCCCCAGTTTAGTCATGCATGAATCCCCAGGAGTGCTTTGGGCTCAGGAAGCACTATTGCTTTGATGATGGCAGTCTAAAATATTTTATTCCACTGTGTTGATTCTGCAAGGGTGTACACGTGTTGTTTCTTGGGGTTTTATTTGGGGGTTTTTTGTGGCAGTGAGACAAAACAAGAAAACGCAACCCCTACACTCTGAGGTTGTGCAGGGAACTTGAATTGACGATTTGGTAATTTACAGTCACATAGTTGTTTGGAGGTAACATAGGCTGTAAACATAGAGAATAGGGTGTATGATAATCTCAAAGATGATCCAAGGTCATTTATAGAAAAACAGCTGCAGGTGGCTTCATGTGCCGTGAGTAAACTAGATGACCCAAACAAAAAATGAATCCAAGCCCAGTGACCAAATATCACACGCAACTCAACACCAGCCTTGCCTCACACCCCTCCACTGCAAAGCCCCATCGACTGAGTAGGAGGGCCTGAAATAGACCCTCTTTCCTTTCCCAGAGTAAGGAGGCTGTGTTGTGAAGACACATATTCAGATAACATGGGGACCTTGTTATGGGTTGCTTGGCTGACATGGAGCTTTGAACACTTACCATTTATTTAACCCTGAAAGTCAGTCTGTCCAGCCAATGAGAAACATATACTGTCGTCTGGCTCTTGAGGAAGATTTCCAAAGTTTTTTCAAAAAACAAAACCTTGATGATATGATCAAGTTTTATAGAAAGACTTTATTCAGTTGCTTTATCAGAAATTTTAATTAAAACAAAATTGTCCAGACGTCAGACAGCCAAAGAGTTATGTCGCACCCCTATGGGCTACAGTCCTGGTCACAGAGGCCGTGGGTTCACAACCTGACCTCCGCCCTTTACTGCATGTCATCCCCCACTCTCTCTTCTCGACATTTTCTATCTCTGTTCAGCTGACTAATCTCATGAAGGAAAAAATGACCACAAAAATATCTTTAAAAATTGCTAAATAAAACATAAACACGTCTGTTAAACAGCAACTAGCCTTCATTAACCTTAACTGACAGGCTTTCTGAAAAGTTTGAAAACAGGCTCCCCTTTGTAAACAAAGCTGTTTCAGTTGCTGTTGACTTATTTAAGTCCAGAGGGAGTCAGCTAGCTACAAAAATGTTATCTGTAATTCCTGTAAAAAAAAAAAAAAGCTTCCTTTCACAGTGGCGTCATACCATTTTAAAACCACAACGACCCAAAATGTGAGCACATTTTTCTAGAAGCTTTCAGACGAAGACATTAGTTACTAAGTGTGTATACTTTTTATCCACAGGTACGATGGAGGTCTTAGTGTTAGTGGTGCTCTGCTCTTGGCTGGCTCCTGCACTAGGTGAGCATTTTATTTTTATTTATGATTCATTTATTTTATTATTTATTTATTTTATTTATTTGTTGTTTGTTTGTTTGTTTGTTTTGGGGGGGGGGGGGGTTAAACCTACCTGTGTGAGAATAATCAAAGCTACTCTCTGTAGCTTTGATTTGATAAATTCCTCTGTGCTAAACAAGCTGCTGTCTCTGTATAACAGGATCAGCATTTGGTAGGGAAGTGACAGGTAAGTTTGCTGCATTAGAAAGTGCATGCTCGTTTGAGTTAGTCACACTTTTGATGGATGCTTGTCTTTTTTCTTCTTTTTTTTGCCATGCTCCTTTTTTGTGACATTTTTGATTGTTAGCAGTGCACAGAGGGAAGTTTTCATTGATTTTTCTCTGTGAGATTTCCCATATAAATTCATTGTCAGTCTGTTCCTCTGACAAAGACCACATCAAAATAGTATAAATGTTTTTTCCTGTGCTGCAGTTTAACCAATCATTTATTCTGACTCTTGCCAAGTTTTTCCATTGTTGATTCGGGTCCTGGGCTTTGGTTCTCCTCTCTGTACACCCTGCATGCTGTCAGTCGAGCTGGATATTAAGCAGCTTTGCCTCTACTCAGAGCCTTTTCACCTTCTCTGACACTGAGTGCTGTTAGTGTCAGGCCTTATTTTAAAAGCTTGTCAGTTTAAATATGGTAAAATGTTTTCTTTGCATTAAAGAGGGAGAGATTAACAATCATCTGTGCTGCCTGATTTTTGAGGTCAGAGATTACTGTGGCTTTCTAACCTGAATCTTCAATAAATAGGATGTATAGAACATATTATGCAGTACAGCATTCTTTATCATTTATATGTGTCAGATTGATTGACTTGTGCATATTGATAACATGGTCTTTTCACTTTTTCTGTTGGCAAACTTCCCTTTGTCGAAGATGAACAGATTATCATTTCACTGTTTCCAACTTCACTCGTCAAAATTTCGAGATAAGCACGACTACTAGGACTGCCTGACATTTAAAAAAGCGGCACAGTCTGTTCAATATTTTAATGAGAGCTGTGAGAGAGAAAAAACACATATTAATGATGCGAAATGTTGCCGAGCATGAGCAGAAAAGTATTTATCTGACCTCCTGTGTGCTTCTCCAAGGTCACATTGCTCTCAATCCAACACTGCTGCTCAGAAAAAAAACAAGTATTTATGTCTTAATTATTATTCTAAGTTCAGTTTTCCCTAATTATTCTGGTTGTTTACTCGATCACCAAACATAAGGCAGAAATAGTGTTTTGGCTTGTACCCAAATGCAATATGCTTTCTAGTAAGATTGAAAACACCAGTGAGCACAGCCAACATGTTTTTCCACATGGAGAGAAGAGGTGTGAAAGAGCAGACGAGTGTATACTTCACCATGTCCCCAAGAAAAAAGTAGATATACAATAATAGTGGAGAGAAGAACCATGTTTTGCTACAATATGGAACTGAACACTTCTCGAGGAGGGTGGAGAACATGGCACATTTCAAGTTATCCCCCCTTTTTTCTAATCTTTGCATACACGTCAAACACATGCCGTGGATCTCCAATGGGTTTCTGAAGAATGTGTCATTCTTAAAAGTAAATTCCTATAGGAATGCATGCACTGCCGATAAATACAAGCAGGATTTAGAGCTTAGCGTTTTGGCCTCTTCGATGGGTGAATTCTATCCACTAGCACATACTACACACTTGAAAGAATTCTGATTACTAATCTTTTTTTCTTTTTTTTTCTCACAGCGTCAGGCGGTGATGGTGAAAAAGGTGGGTGTTCATTTAGCAGAAGTTTAGAAATGTCCAATTAAGATAACCTGCTCTCTTGTTTTAGCCAGCATGTAAATTAAGGAGCTAGAGTGGCTAATGACTAGATGAATGACCGAGGCTCTGAAACTGCTGACTGGCTGTCGCATCACAAGCGTGCGTCTCTGTGAAGTGTGTAAGTGGCTAAAACTCCTTCTCAATTTTTCCCTCTCTCTGTTCTCTCCTGACAGACTATGACAGCGCTTTTGAGTATGGTGAGTGTTGGGCAGAAAAACTTCTCCTCTCAATGGCCGACTCTCCGCACAGGAAACATCTGGGAGGTCGAGAGAAGTTTTTGCATTTTCCACTTGTTTTTTCCAGGACTTGTGGAAAACTTTCACCCAAAAGGCCAAGCTTCTAGGGCAGTCCCACTGCAAATTCTCCTAATCCTCATCCTTATTCAGGCAGCACAGTGAAAAGACAGACTCAGATCTCTCTGATGTGTTATGGATGGTCTGACATAAATGTTGTTGTTGTCAGCTGTGACATTATTAAGACATGATTAAGACGCACCTTGTAGTGATAGTGTTCTCCACACTCCTAGTATACTGTTTCAGAGCACAGACCACATAAACAGTGGTTGTGATCCAGAGGTCAAGCTTCTCAGGGTCCCAAGATGTGTTCAGGGATTTGAAAAAAATCCTTTCAAACAAAGTTTATTTTGACTTCTTTGGTCTGATCTTTTTTTGGGAATGCCTGGGTGCTTTCATCCTCTCGGGTCTCGAAAAAGTTAATCTAATACAAACGTAAGAAGGGAAAATAACTTTTACGAGGAAAACAAGTAAACAACACTTAGTTTGAGTGGGTCAAAAACCAACAAGGTGAGATCCACTGAAGATTATTTTTTTCTTGAAAGAGAAAACCATTTGATTTCATCCAAATTGAAGTCAGTTTTATTTTGTTGCTCTTTGCTGATGTCAGTAACATAGCCAGAGTTACAGGCGACCCTGTGGTCCCAGTTCTGTGACTGCAGCTCACACGGGGTTGTGGTATCCATTGTGAGCTGCAAAAACATCTCTGCAATGCTTCTCTTGGATAGAAATGCAGCCTCACAGAAGCCTTTGAGCATAGCATGGTGTTTAGTAACTAGAAATGTTTGAAATTGAAATTTTGAAATTTTACAACTAACTACTGCCCGCGTGTACGTTATGTGATTTCATTTCAGATTACGAATCTCTGAGGATTGGAGGCTTGGTTTTTGCAGTGGTGCTGTTCCTGATGGGTATCGTCCTCATCGTCAGTAAGTCTTTAACTCCCTCACATACACACACAACAGATGTGTTTATTGTTTATTAGGATTCCCATTAGCCTTGGCAGCTACTCTTCCTGTGGGTCCACTATGTGCAATGCTGAGCGTCAGTGTCACCACACTGTGAGCTGACCTCACATTCTCCCAACTTTGTACGGTGCTGCTAAACAAGCAGGCTTCTGTCTCCCTCTCAGACACAAACTGATGCGTCTTGCACAATCTCGGCAACACAACGTTCCTGCGATCTCGGTGTCACTGCGACTTGCCCTTTATACCTTATCCCTTTCATCACTTCAAAAGATTCCTCCTCCCTCCTGCCAGCACATACTGTCAGAGCCAGTGGTAGCCCTGAAAGCTAAAACCCAGCGATAAATAATCCATTTGAACCCACATAGTCTGCCAAACGTCTAACTTCTGTTCGTTAAGATCACTTAGGATTACTCACTACTCTCTGTGAAGAAATCAGTGTAAGCAGGGAAACAACTTTGTAATGAAAACTGTGTTGAATGTATTTTTAAATGTATCAGTAGGTTGATTGTGAATCATTAAATAAACATATTTCCATCAGATAACGTTAAACGTTTTTAACCTTGTTTGTAGGCATTTTTAATTGCGTCATATACTCTGCCAAAAACCACAAATGTATGTTTACCATAAATTCAATAAAATCCTCCGAAGCAACATCTCTAGTCCTAATTAAACTTAAAATGGTTATCATAGTCACCAGGTTGGATTTTGTTACGATGGCAAAGCTGCTGTTCCAGCTGGATTTAAAGGTTCAAAGTTTGTGAAAATATGACGACAAATGACACCCATGGGCAGAATTCTTAGAGACAGAAGATTAAATTGAAAGACATGCAGACCCTGGAGGTTTATTGTTTCCCTTAAAAACAAAACAAAGAAAGACAACAGCAACAATTGGGGAAAGTATTTGGCGCCTCACAGTGTCAGAGTGAGTGCATTGCAGATGTGTCAGGATCATCTTCTTGTTGAGAAGTTCTCAACTTTATTCTTAGTCTGGACAGCATGTAGGTCAATAGGCCAGTCTGGAGTTTCACTGCTGCCTCTTCTTGCCATGCCAACTATTCCAGCAAGTTTACTATAACCGTAGTAACCTATTTGACTCTGCTGCTCTCACTCTACGTGTCAACAACCCTTCAGTGGATCCCCATCCAACCCAATCAGGACGAAAGTTAATTTTAGTTAATAAATCAAATAGACTTTTCATAGAGAGGGGAGAGGAAGTTGCTGAAGGTGTTTTGTGGTTGTATTGAGCAGTGGAAGCACTGTTCTTCTGTGCTGTTTGACGCTCACATTAAAGTGGGTCTAAATGACATAACAGTGGTCAAATGTTTAAACTCTTCTGATACATATTATGCAAATGTTGCGAGCTGGAAGTTGTTCAAAAAAACTGGCTTGTGTATTTTAGGCAAACAGCTGAATTTTGTTCTGACTTAGGCACATGAAGGAGAGTCTTGAACTCGGGCCAATAAACTGAAAGCTTATAAAGCCACGCAAGGCTCACAGCCCAGATGAGCTTTCTGGCACGAGCTCAAACACTGTCCGTGTACCTATCATGACGTGGAAAAATGTCGTCCTCCTCTTGCTATGAAGGGGGGCTTTGGTGTGTGACGCTGACTGTTGAAGCGATCTGTTAATAAAATGTCACGTTTTTTTGGACCTCTGTGAACCTTTTTTGTGTTTCCCTTTAAAACAGGTCGAAAATGTAGCTGTTCAAAGGGTGATACACACAGGTAATTCCAGACAGATTACTGAAACTTCCTGATCTGGAAAAAAAAAGATGATCAAAAGTGTAAAATTATTGATTTCCTCAGGTCCAGAGGTCCTGGCGTGGAATCAGGAGTTCCAAAGGGTAAATATGTTTCTTTATTAGATGTATTCTATAGAGCATGACAGATTAACGTTACCAGTTGATAATATCTGCTGATATTAGCATATGACTATATGACTAATTTTATCGCAGATATTACTTGATTTATTCACCTGAGTCACATAGCCTTTCATTTAATTCTCTCTCCGGCGGTCACCACTGGAGTGTGCTACATGGATTACAACAAGCGTCATCATTCTCCACAGTGTGAAGTCGTGATGCATTGTATACATTTTTCAATTTGATGATTGGGTCGCAAAAAAAAAATGTGTACATCGTTATCTATCTACAGATGAAAGATAGGTCGAAGAAAGATATCGGTCGATATATCTCATTTTTCTCTTCTTGATATTGATATCAGCCCTAACAAATCTGATATATAGTTCATTCACCTAACAATGATTCAATCTCTTCGTGCAGTCTAGAAGACCAACAAGGAAAGATCAATGAGGATCTAGTAAGTGCCTTCTGAACAACTCCATTGAATTTGCTTCACAGTAAGAGAAAGAAAATCACACTCCTCCTTTATTCTCTTCTCCACAGTGCTACTGACTGTTGCCACCAAGGGGCAGCAAACACCTGGATCACAGATGAGGGCAATCCTCACCAAAAACACAATGAAGCATCAATGATTTTTACTCGATAATGTTTCAACTTTATATAGCAGCAGTAGTGTGATTATCACGTGTATTTTTTGTAACTTTCAGTTTGATGCCAAATAAATAAACCAAACGTTTAGAAAGCTTTTGTCTTTCCGAGTTTTTTCACGCATCATTGTTTCACTTTGTGTGCACGTTAATGGTAGAGCAGTGAGCAGTTCTGCTGCACTGCTGCTAGTGCTGACGCTGCAGACAGTTCAGTTACACATGCAGGAGTAACTACCAGCACTGAGGGCGTGAATGATTTATGTGCTGCATTGTGCAGCTCTTAGAGAAGGCTGTCTTTAACGAAATGCATTTAATTGCGCCTCCCTCTGCGTTCACCGTGGTTCATTGGCAGGATTTGTACCACAGTGAGCCTGGCAGCCTCTGAAAATGTTAAAACCTTGTTTTCTCCCTGCAGGAACAGGTTGCTGCACTGCACAAATCACAGTAGCAGGTTCTGCATGCCAGATCTAGTCCCTGAAGTGAAATAAAAAAAATATATATTTTTTTATTTGCAATGTGCTGATAAATTCAGGCAACTATTTTTATTAGTTTTTTAACTTATTCCTCAAATTACTCGCACGTCTCAAGCAAGACTGTAAAGAGAAGTAAGCTTTCCGTCTTGTAGGAATATTATTTGGTGTACAGTCTCCACTGTGCTGACCCAATACTGCATGGAGTCGACATATTTGCAGATCCCTACCCCACCTCTGTGACTGCAGTGTTTCACTATGGCCACCAGAGGCTTCCAGCTGAGTTAACAGAGATGCTCTGAAGCAGCTCTGCTTTCTTTCCTGTTCAGCCTAAGCCAACCTTTTACTGCAACCCATCAACCCGCTAAATCACTGAGAGACGGAGCTCTTCAGCATCTCTGCATTGCAGCCATGGCAACCACAGGTTTGATTGTTTATTTTCTCTTCTTTTAATTGTTATACATTCAAAAAGTTCCAAGTGTTGCAGCTTGTATAAGATAAGAGCATATACTTTTTTTTGGCTGTTATGCCCATCTTTAAGTAATTTACTGGTTTGCTGCATTGTTAGTACAGTGCCAATAGTTCATTTCTTGCTTATGCATGGGTTAGGGGTGGAGCAGAAGGAGTTGTAAACCTTCATTTGGATAGCAATATGAGAACAATACTAAATGTCTATGTTTCCTAGACCTGAGCGGTTTTGTGATAAAGAATGGGTGGAAATAATTACTAACTGCCAGCTCAGCCTTTAGGGAGTTCGGGCTCAGCAACATACGAGCTGCATTATTGATACCCAGATATTCTAACAATCTGGCACAAGCTGCATCCTGGAACACACCAGAGGATTTTAAAGATTTTTTTTTTTTTTTTAATGAGATAATTTTATTACATTTGTTTTATTATGGCTGACTATTCAAGATGTCATTTAAACTCCAGATCATATATTAAGAAAGAAAGAAGAGAATTTTTCGAAACCAAGACCAGTTTCCCCTCCCGCTCTTGTGACACCCCTGTATCCTGCTGCTGGCTTGTAACCCACTTTTTGCTGCTGCATCTTATTCTGCTGAGCAAAGATGCTGCATTGAGCTCCTCTCAGTGGAGAGAGGGAGAGAAAAAAAACTCCTGAGGAGTTAAGGAGCCAAGTCTGCAGATTGGGGAGCTGCAGACCTTGCTGTCCGTGGTGCTGGGCTGAACTAGAACTAACGGAACAGTGTGTTGCTGTTCTTAGTGCTGCACTCAGCATGAATACTTGTGATGCTCTTCAACTGATGAGACTCTTTCTTTGCAGAAAGCATGTTTCCCGATCGAAGTGACTTTGACTATGGTAAGATTTTTTACCATCTATTCATAGTTCCTCATTTAGCATTGTTATTGTCCGACAATAACCATATAAACATTAATTCATTGAAGTCCCCTGCTGTTTTGTCCTTTATAGACTATGAGACACTGCGAACCACAGGGGTTATCCTTGCTGTTATTATGTTTGTCTCTGGCATTTTAATAGCCTTGAGTAAGTTTAGAGTTTTATTATCACTTGAATATAGAGACTTTACGCACCTTTACATTTGTAACTAACTTGTAACTTCCTCAAACAGGTAAAAAATTCACAAAATGTGTAAAATCCTCATCCAAGTAAGAGTTGTGCAAGTCTTAGTGGATGATCGCCTGCGCATGCTGTATGAGTTTGTCTTTAAGGGAGATACCCAGTTAACATAAACAAGAAAAACAGCCACATTTCTCCACTAATGTTCTTTGACTAAACCTAAGTTTCCCACAGCTTTTCCTCTCCCTGCCCTGGATGCCTCTTCTGTGAATCCCCCCTCCCTGATCTGCAAAAACACACCTCCAACACATGAAAGAGTTTACTCAGAAGTACCTTGAGTGACAAATCACAAGTGGGCGGTGCTTTTATGTCATCTTTATCTCGGTTGATCTTGAAAAGCTATTTTGACACACTCTTCATGTGTTGGTAGTGAGTGGGCAGTGAATATTGTCAGCCGATCGCATGTTGCTTTTATGGCAAGACGAGAAGAAAGACGAGAGCTGCTGTCTGAGCGGGACAAAACGCTGCATTTTGGTCACTGGATGTGAATAAATTATTGAGATCTGTGGCTTCAACTCAGTTTGTAATTCAGATCATAAATTACATTCAACTTTTTAAGTTGACGTTGTGGCCACAGTTTTCAAACTGGATTCGAAATCACATTAAGAAAACAAACTAATTTTCCCTTTCCTTCTGTTCGCAGTTCCAACTCATCTGGTACCCAAATTCCAAAGATAGAGGGTGAGTTCATTATATTGAAGGGGTCGGTTGAAAGCCATTCTGTTTATCAATACTATAATTCCATGTCTAATATTTTCCCTTATCTTTCTTTGCAGTGCCTCCTCAAACTGTATAGAAAATACTGACTGTTCTGGGGATAGAGGTGGCACAGGAGCCATGCAAGCAAAAGAAACTCAGCATGGTGATACTTGCTGGATGATCAAAAACAGGGTTTTCAAAATGATCCTAGCCTGAATATATGAAGTCTCCCACTATATTCTGTAAAAAGTCCCCATATGAGCAAAAAAAAAAAACCCTCCACCAGTTTTCTGTGTATTGTCTTACTGTTGGAATTGAAAGACAAACAATAAACATCAAATACTCATATCCATGAGCCTTCATGAGGCCGTTTTAAAAAACGTCTTTTGTCTGTCTTTTGTTTTACTCCCAGTGAAGAAAACACTTACAAACGTGACAATATGTATCTATAGACTAAACTAACTACATACAAATAATTATAACAGCTGTGGATTTTTTACACGTTATAAGCCTTTTTAAAAGGTACAATATAACATGACAAATGAAAACAAACCGAAAGCAACTTGCCAAAAATGAAAAGACAATAAATAGATGACAACATTCAGAAACAAACGTTAAATCATGTATTTTTATTTAAAAACTGCTTTAAAATACAGTAATGGATAAAATGTTTATTCACGTTTGATCCAGTGAGGTAAAGGTATTGGATATACAATATAATCAATGTGAAAATGGCACAATGATACCACTGTTACAAATAAAGATCCTTTACTCGAACTGATCAGTGTCCTTAAAAAGCTCATATGTGGCATACGTAGTCTTCAATTATGAGAATGTAATCAACACAATATGTTGCCTATGGTGATGACCTTTTTCGCTGTGCTTTACAGGAATGAACAAAGGTGACTTGAAAGTGACATCAAACCTTATCAATGACTCAACACAGTCAAAGGCAAACCTCAATAACCCGTGACTGATTGTCTTTGTAGTAAACATCTTAAATATTGTTCTTTATCAAGCTGATGGAATTTTAAAGCCATTGTTATTGTACTTTAAAGTCATGAGTCATCTTTGAAATGTACAGTCACACAAACTGTCACCACACCCACACATGTAATGTCTCTGATATAAGCTGTTTCTTTGTCACATCAGGTTCAGATACTCAGATACAACACTTGTTTTTTCCACATAGAAAAAAAAATGTACTGTGAGCTACATTAATAAGTGTGATGCAAAAGACACAAATAATAATATATTATTCTTACCATTGGGCATAAATGCTGACTGAAATCAAAAGCATCATGCAGTGAATCAGTATGATCCCTGATCATGATGGGGGGGGAGTTTCAGGAAAGAGTCATAGGACTTTCAGAGACATAGTCCTGAAGGTCAAACAAACGATTTCACAGAAATCAACTTCATAATGGGAGTATAGCTTACTGGGAAAGTGAACATTACTTTACCTTTCACCGCACTGTGTTCTATTTTTTTTCACAATAGAAATTCAAAAAAAGTGTCGATAACAAAATGTTAAACATCAATTACAATAAAGAAATAAATACATAAACCAATGTCTATAAATGATTAATCAATTCATGAGAGAACACTGAATGCAGGAAATGAATGTTTAAAGTGAATTGCTTCACTTGTATGAAAATACGATGAATAAATAAGAGACTAGATCTCAAAGTTAACTAATACATTTTTAAATGAATGCACTAAAGCATAATTTGTGTAATCCAATGTGAATTCTAATTACTGATTAGTCAGCTACATTGTAAAAAAATATGAAAGCCACAGACTCCCAAAACAAAATAACAATAGATCCCCTTCTCAACAGAGGAAACGTCTTTAAGACTCATTCCCTCCAAATAGAGACTACATGTGGTTTTAAATCATTCCTGGTCCTGTAAGGACACGTTACGTCGACGAGAAGAAGCACTTCGTTTCTTCAGAATGAGCTTGAGCTGGGACACAGAAAGGAAGACAAAAGATGAATTAGGGAGAAAAAAAAGGATGATAAAAGTGTAACTGCAGAGATAAATGGTGCACATTTTGAGGCTCACCTGCTCTCCCTGGGTGCCGCTCTGCAGCAGGTGAGCCGGCTGGTCGTTCTCCAGGTTGCGGATGCTGGGATCAGCTCCTCTGTCCAGCAGCAGCTGCAGGATCTCCGCCTGGTGGGGGTTGCCATGGAGACCGGCTGCCATGTGTAAAGCTGTGTGACCATGAGCCTGTAGGGTAAATGTGGGGAAAACACCAGCATGACTCAATCTGTTTACAGTCAGGTGTGTGTAGAGTTTATATTCATTTACAAGTACACAAACACAAACGTGCATATTTATAACCCAGTTATGAGTGTTCTGTGAGTGTGAGACTCACTTTCAAATTGACAAACTCTTTCATGTTCGGCAGGGGAATCCTCAGCAGATAATGTACCAGATCAATGTTCCCCTCCTTCACAGCCAAGTGAAGCACAGTCTTGTTGCTTTTGATGTCCTGGAAGTAGGGAGTCATTCTAATAAGCTTACGTACGTATATGTTAAACAAGAGAGAGAAAACAAAAGATGGAGTAGGGTGGGGAACTTGTGCTTCACTGTAACACTATCAAGGTTAGATTACAGGGCACTCCCCCCGAAGGTCAAGCTTCAGCATAATGCACCTGACTACTGTCCAATTCATTTCTAATCTGTTGATTCATCATCTGAGGAATAGTCACAAAAGCCTGTTTCTCAGTCAAGCAGCTCACCTGACTTTCAGAAAAGAGAGAGAGAGAGAGAGAGAGAGAGTTACTGTACCTGACTGAGCAGGGATGCCCCTGTGTGAAGGAGCATCTGCACACAGGAGAGCTTCTCTTCAGCCTTTTGAAGATTAACATCTGCCTGTGCGTTGCTGGACAGAGCCTTCACGGTGACGCTGTGAGAAATGGCTGCACAGTGCAGAGGAGTCATACCTGAGGCAATGGAGAAGGCACTGTTATATTTGAATTAAGGCTCATGTGATTTAAAGTGTTCTGATATAGTAATTGAAACTTGGTCACAATTATAATGCAAGGCTAGGCTAATCCAACTTGTCCGTCAGCTTAACATTTGAATTAAAACCAGCTTTATTTGCCATGTATGCTTACACACAAGGAATTTGAATTCAGTGAACTGTGCTCTCAATGTACAAAAAGTACAAACTTAAATATAACATTAAAAAAAATAAGACTAATATTCAAAGCTAAATTTGCATAGTCATAACAAAGAAAAAGAAAATGCATTTCTTATAAATGAAACTCTGAGTCACCTTCAAAATTTCGGGTCTCCAGGTTGACATGCGGCCTGCTAGACAGAATTGCCTTTGAAATTAAAGAATCATGTTAAAATTGCATTCTTAAAGATAACGTTTTGCCAAAGTAAATTAATATTTTTAAGCCTTTACCTGCAGAACCCCTGGTAAGCCGTAATGGGCGGCTAAATGAAGTGCAGTCTGTCCATTAACGTCACAGGCGTTGATATCTGCTCCTAACGACAGCAGATCTTGCACAATCTCTGGCTGGTTTGCGGTTACTGCCACAAGTAAAGCAGTCTGTAAAAACACACACATCTTATGTTTCAGGACTTGATAATGCCATGCAAAGGTACTCACCCCCTGTGGATATTTTCAGCCTGTATCCCCAAAATACAACCCTAACTGAATGAATTTAAAGCTCCTGTGAGGAACTTTTACTTTGTGTTGATTTTTTGCCCCCCGGTGGACAAAGGGGAATCAGATCTTGCCTTTTCCTCTCTTGTCCTTTTAATGAAACAATTGCGAAACAATTGCTGTTTCTGCTGCCTGCTTCTTACTGTCTAATCTGACTCCTACTCTGTGGTAGCTTTTACAAATTAAAAACTCCTCACATGAGCACTGAACACATGACACGTTCAGAGAAGTAAGATCATCTGACCAAAGACTTCTGTCTGTCCAGAGGGCCAAGATGAATTGTTAGGGGTACCGGACCTTTTCCATTTGTGTCCCAAAACTATGGAAACAACTTCTGCCCCTTTACCCAATTATCCCCCAATACTGATATCATCAATAGTATTCCTTCACACACTTTGCCTCATATGCATTTGAGTAACTACTTTTATTTGCATGATGCACTGTATGATCCTTTGCTCAAGTTTATGAAAAAATACGATATGGCACAATATGTTGTATGCTTTCTTTGTTCTTACCTTTCCCTTGTGTTCTTTGGCATCCAGCCTGTTGACATCCCTCAGCCTTTCCGCAGCAGCAAAGGCACACTCTCTGAGGCCCTTGGCCGTGTAGATATGCAGGATACTGTCAGAACAAGAGTTCATTATGAAATAGATTTAAGACAAGGCTGGAAAATCTTAGTCAACCCCACAACCAGTTTCACTCTTTTCCCTTTCACAGTCGAGTTAGTCTCATCGTAGTTTCTAAGCATTGAGCATGAGTTTCAGATTCATTGACATCATTTCGTTTTCCTGAACTTCCTAGATAACCAGTCTGCTTGTGTAGCTCTCACTTTTGACTAAACACGAAACCCTTACAGAAGTCAATGCATGTTTCATTCGTATATGCATATTCTAAACAAAATGATAACAATAGTGTGTGTGCAGGCAAACATTGAAAGAAAATTAGCATTGTTTTGAATCATTAAGTAAAATTACCACATTAATACAGGTTCTTCTCTGGGGCCCACCAGTCTGAAACACAAATAAAAAAGTCCTCTACTCACACACATCTCTCCACTCAGAAGAACTTACGTGTCTCCGTCTTCATCCTGCCTGGTCGCTCGGCTATAGTCCATCCCACTCAGCAGCAACCGGGCCTGCTGCAGCTTGGACGCATCAATCGAACGTCCAAAACTTAGCTGTGCGTTCTGACTGGGACCCAGAAGGGACCAGGAAGAATCCAAATTGGGATCTGTGACTGGCATCGGACACTCCTGTTAAAAAAAAGATACAAGTTAGTGATTTAAATAAACAACTTAGGCATGTTCATTTTTTTTGGTTTGTTATTTTATTGTCAATAACAGAAGCACAACGTGCTAGCTGAAAGTCAAGGATAAGAGGTCTTGTCTTACATATGTCTGAGGCATTGTGTCTCCAAATTCCATGAGCGGCTGAGGCGTGTAATCAGATGTCATCGGGTGGCTGTAGGCTGGGGTAAAGTTTGATCCTGGAAGGCTGCTGTAGTAGCTCATTGTAGACTCTGGTGTTGTAGTCCACTGTTCAAAGCTCACAGCCATGTCTGAGTAGCTGCTTGATGCACCTAAAGTGAGATGAATATGCCGATGAGAGTAAAATACTTTAAATAGTGCCTCTCTAGATGGATGGATGGATGGATGGATGGATGGATGGATGGATGGATGGATGGATGGATGGATGGATGGATGGATGGATGGATGGATGGATGGATGGATGGATGGATGGATGGATGGATGGATGGATAGATAGATAGATAGATAGATAGATAGATAGATAGATAGATAGATAGATAGATAGATAGATAGATAGATAGATAGATAGATAGATAGATAGATAGATAGATAGATAGATAGATAGATAGATAGATAGATAGATAGATAGATAGATAGATAGATAGATAGATAGATAGATTAGAGTAAACATAATTACAGGTTAAACCTGTGCAGTTAGCATTAGCATTAGACTTAAACTTATATAGCATAATGTACATAACCTGTGAAGGAGAGAAAAACATGCACTCTAAAGCAGTTGAGGGATACTGTCATATAGTCTTTAAAGTCAGTGGGGTCCAGTGGATTGTTCTGTTTCTAAACGTGTAAATAGTGAATTTGTAAGAGACTGTTTTCAGTAATTGATTTAGTGCATGTGTGGGTGTGTTCAGCTGCTTGACTGTGTTGGAATGCCATGCTGTCCATTATAATGAAGGATTATATAGCCCAAAGCAACACTGTGGCTCATTGGGTTTACAACAATGAAGCTTATAGCCAAATATCTGGGTTATTACACATATGTTTAGGGCTTGTTAAGATGTAATAAGTTTATATACAGTAGATCCAAAATAGAGTTTTAGAGTTGAAAAGAAAGCATGCTCCTCTTACCTGCACCGAGAAATGGTTCAGATGAAGACGGTTGCTGGAAGGATTAAAAAAAAAAGAAAAAATACATGAGCCTTTACATCTTTATGATATCATATTTTCTGTAATACTTCACTCCTGTGTTTACTCTCTTACTGTAGCAGCAGTCTGAGGAGCAGGACTCGTGCTGGCTGTAGAGCAGGATGCCGACACAGAGGACGACTTACGCCTTCTCTTCTGCTCCAAGAGCTTCTTCACTGTGGGCAACTGAGTGCAACACGGCTTCTCCTTAGGCGCTGAAAAAGACAAACGTACCAGTGGGGTTGATTATTTTAATATCTAAATGAACACATGTGAACTAACATATGATATGAATGCTGTCTGAATATGTCAGTCAAAAATTAACCAAACAATGAATAGCCTGTTATTCCATTTATTTCAGTCTAAGATATAACCCTGTTGGGATAGGCGCCAAGACAAGAAGGACCTTTAATTAATGTCAAACAAAAGTTGTATGAAATGTCTGTTTGAGGAAAACCAGGATATGGAAAAAAACAAGTTAAATTGACTAATGAAAAATCACTACCTGCTGTACTGGGTGCTTGCTGTACTAGCCTATGGAGCAGTGTGCTCAGGAAGAATATAGGCCCGCCCACTTACTCTTGACTGCTACTCTTGCTTGAATTTCCCTCGGGATCAAGAATGTATCTATCTATCTCTATCTTACTCAAATGCCACAAAAATGGTTTTTATTAATCGTTTTATAAATCGGCGTCGTTTCAGAGACTCGACCAGTGAAGAACCACTGGTTTAAAGCATATGTTGCAGCAGTAGACTTGGACATGAGAGGTATAAAAACAATTGTTTCCATCCTCCCCTACCATTCCTGTCATTCTTTCTTTGAGTCTTTATCCGAGATCATTATGCAAGAGACTCTGACAGGCAGGACTCACATTCTGTGGATAAACACGCTCATATGAATCTCCAGCTGATCCATAACCTTCTTTCTCACACTGGTACACAGACTCGCATTATTCTGTCTTTCTTGGACAGGTGTTGAAGTTCATCTTTATGTTTTTTGTTGTGTCGCTTTCTCTGCTCATTTCAAAGTGTAATGCCTCTATTTGTGACATGCCCTGTGAAGCATTGACTGTGTAAAAAGCAACCGGGCTTTTCATTGGTATGGGCTTTTAGAAGTATTGTTTATTTTATTGCAGATTTCTCAAATATTTCTCAAGAGACTATTAACAATTTAGATAATGGATTTTGAATTTAATTACATTAAGTAATATCTCTTTGAGATAGTTCTGCCAGCTCAGTGTTTCTCTGCTCTCCTTTAAAATACAAATACATGCATAATACTAAAAGTGTGTTTCCCTTGGCTATTTAAAGAATAATTTCCATTGAACAGGTAAAAGCAATAAGACAAATTGGAAAAACATATCTTCCAGCTGACAAGATATGACCACACAGGTTAGTTTCCTCATAACTTCACCCCGTAGGTAAAAAGATAAAGAGATATTTCCAGTGTGTGTGTGGAACCAGCCTGCAGACACAAAGCTCTGAAAAAACCTCTTCCATTAGGACTGTGGATCGTGCTGCCGTGCAAACCAGACTAATTCATCAGAAAGTCTGTACCATTGGGATTGCCACTGCTGATTTTCTATGACATTTCTTCCTGTGTCTCTCCGTTACGCAAAACAGAAAGGGAAACCACATCTTCCTGCCTCTGGTGTGTCACAGGCACGTCACAGCAACACGTGTTGATGACTTCTGCTTACTAACGCACTTACAGGTCTGGGAGGCGGATGAAAGTGTTCTTTTGTCCCTCTCTTTTCTTTTACGAAAAGTCTGTTAGTGTCGGCTGTCGTGGTGAGAAACACAAGAACAAGGCCGCTCTGACCAGCAGAGCACACACAAGGATGTTGTATTTAAGAAGAAAAAAAAACACATGCAAATTCAGCCTGTCAGAGTGAAATGTCAGTTTGTGGACTTAACTGTTTAGTCTTTGACAGATTCATTGTTTTTAAACTAGTCTTGCTTTTTACCGCTCAATTATTTACCCCCAGTGCTGATGTGTGTAACCTCATAGTAAAATCAAAGGTCACTTTATGAGAATAAATGACATCATTCAGAACATTTCTGTAACCAAGTTTCATTTCCAAGTTCAAAAGGTGTTACTATAGGTTAGTGAATCCTGACTCATTTGCTCTTTACAACCAAATGTCACTTTTGACCTTTAAAAGATGATGTAATGCTGCAACATGTAACCAGGCAATCTTTAATAATCAGTCGCAAAGGACGATTTACCAACAAATCAAAGAAAGGTTTTTGTGGATTTTGAAAGAGAATGAGGATATTTTTGTCATATACATACAGGGTTTACACTAACAGCTTTGAGTTACTCTGCCCTATTCAAATAGGATTTGTGGAAACCCCTGGACATTGACTCATGTTGCGTAGGAGGTTCCGGGGATTCCAACGACCTTTCTCTTTTGGCCTTTCGCTGCACAAAAGAAAGAAGCAGTGCAGAGCTAATTTCCTTATTTTTGTGGTTTAACAGACCCAGCACTCACGATTTATTATGTCATAATGCAGGCCTGCACTAAAGAAGCCATGAAGCAAAGAAAGTAAGGGTGTCACCTCACACACTTTGCTTGTCTGGCTTTAATAAAAAGGGGAAATGAAAACAAACAGAGCAGAGGAGAGGGTGTTAGGGTTTCCCCACATAATGTCCCTACCTATGGATTCACCCGAAATGTGTTTTCTTTTAATGAGAATCGAGAGAAACACTTCATGAAAGTATCACTCAAATGTACACTAATAGAGAGGAGTTTCATCTATTAGCTAAAAACCACAGTCCTATTCCATTCTTAGTCACAATCAGATTTAGGATAAAATGTTCAGAATACAGACAAATTAGTTAACTTTTTAAGATGCATGTGTATTGTTGTTGGCTTACACATTAAAACTACATCACAAAGATTCTCATTGTAATAATGCTACAAATTACAAATCAATCTTTAAACCAATGGCATGGCTGTATGCTGTCAAGAAACTAAGCTTTACAGATTAATCAATAAAGTGAAGGAACAGTTTAAGTTACTCACGCTTCTACACTGAAGGAGATGAACAAACAAGACACAAGCAAAACATTAACATTCTGCCATAAATATCAACACTCATGTACTCACATTTATCAAAGTGCATGTCAGAAACGGTGTTGCTGTGAATTCTTCAGCAGGTCTTCCTCTTGGTCAATGTGCTGCTCAAAGCCGGATAAAGTGATTTACAAAGTCTGAGGAAAGTAATGTTCAGCCTGTCTGCAGTGTAACGGCTTGTTGCCAATGTTACTTCTGCTTGTACACAGAGAGCATGCTGTTCCAAATCACCGCCCCTCCAGCAGGTTCACGCCCCCAAGCGAGAGGGGAAGCACATACACATTTACATCTAACCTCACACACATAAAAAAACACAAACTTCCAAACTGAGCCTTTCATTATTTAATTGAAAATTAAAATATATGTATGTAAAGCCAAAATGTTATTTTATTAAGGTCACAGAAGCACTGCGAATTAAAGTATTCAAATATGTAAAAACACCTGTTATGTAAAGCAGCTCATGTCTATTATTATATCTATTATAATAATGGATATGGTACTAATCCCTTTACCAACATCCACTTGTATCAAAAACTGAACTCACTTTCTAGTTGATTTCTTTAAACCCTGAATACCAAGTGTGGCTGACTTAGAGGACTAATATGTTTGAGTTGACTATCCTGTATCCTACACAGCTTTTTCATTATTCATGTTAACATGTGCATTTTCATAATTTCAGCGTAGACAGGGTCTTGTATCCCCCCATGGGATATTTGCTCTTCAGCCATGGGGGACTCTGACCCCAGAATAGGAACCAATGCTGCAGTTCAAGATTGAAGTTATTGAACTAATTAAGATTAAGCAATGTTTGGTAGTATTCTCCGTTGTAGTATAATATCTGCTTGTTAAAAATATTAAAGAAAATTGCAACTTATTTTATGTCAAGCAAATGTTGTGGAGTATAAAGATCGCTTATATTCTCTGAAATCTAATGAGAGTGTAATGAAACAATTACTAAACTAATTACTAAACACTTTGACTTTGTTGAAAGTTTCAACAAAAATGATATAAAAAAAAGATTAACATCAATATTTAATATGAACGAATACATTCATGGATGAGGAATGCTTTACAACTTAAAGATCTATTTATTACTTAAATAATCAAATAATACAAATGGAAAAGTAAATGTTTCTGACACACTTTTTCCTGATCTCAAAAAACATTTTATTATGTTGTCACAAAAATCTTTGACTAAGACCATGGAAAGCATGCCTTGACTGCACTGATCAAGTCATGTGTCATCACTCAATGTTCTCACTGAGTCATGATACTAAATCTAATCGTTTTCATCTTTATTAAACCCTGATTACAGTGTAAGAGTTAATCAACATAAGCAGGAGCAGGTTTGAAAACATTTTTTGTTCATTATTTATTATTTATTTATTTTGGTCACCGATTGGTTGTTAAAATATTTACCTTTTCGTATTAAGACTGGCATACATGAACTTATCAATTACCTATCAACACAGATTTAAAAAAAAAAAAAAAAGCAAAACAAATTAAAGCTCCAAACAGAGGGGTAAATGATTTTGTGTGTGTGTGTGTGTGTGTGTGTGTGTGTGTGTGTGTGTGTGTGTGTGTGTGTGTGTGTAAAAAGTACCAAATAAACATGGTGAAAATAGAAAATTTAGATCATTAAACACAAATCAAAGGATTAAATAATAATTAGTAAAATCTTTCATAAAGGGCAGGCAGTGAACATAATCAATGAAAGTTTAGGTTTGTTATTCTGGGTAACGTTTGTAGATTTTTTTATACAGCCAGACAAATACATCCCATCCCTTCAGTGTTACTTAGAGGGTCTATGATTCCACAGAATCATTTCCAGGGAAAATACAAATACCTTACAACAAACTTTGCATCTCAATCATGAGGTATAATTCCTTGGTTAGGTTAGCCTCAGCAGGGGAAATGATGTCATTGATAACATGTTATATAGTTTCTTATACCTTTAGAAACATAACTAGAGAAGAGGGTCACCAACAGAGGCACGGGTCAGAGTTTATTATCAGAGTGCCTTTAATTGTCAGTGTAAGATCAGAATTCAGCAAAATGCCGATTAAAACTCTGTTTGGTGCAAACAACAAAATCATCATCATCATCAAAAAAAAAAAAAAAAGAGCACGCCAAATGGAGCAGTAAGAAATTCAACCACTTTCACGACTGGAGGAGAACATTAAATATGTACATACTAACTCACCAATAGACTTTGAAACATGGATCCATATATATATATATATATGTGTGTGTGTGTGTGTGCGTGTGTGTGTGTGTGTGTGTGTGTGTGTGCGTGTGTGTTGCATATGTATATACCCTATGGCTATCAGCTTCTACAACAGCCAAAGCAGCATTGCCAATTCCTTTTTTTTTTCCAACAGACCCAGGCTTCATATGAAAGCTCAAGGTAAGTGACAATGCTAAAACCTTTCCTATCACATGGTCCCTCTTGGCAGATTACATATGGCAGTGTATTGAATCCAAACCACATACCCCCCTTTTAATATGGTATGTTAAGAAAAATGATGAACACTGTGACGCATGCTGTTTGTCAAAGACTGAGAGCTCCATCTGCTGTTCACAAAGTCAAATCAATCTTGTTTAACAACAAGACCAAAATGAAATGAAAATGATGACAAGCTACAAGGAAATGATCATTTTTAAAGTCATTTTTGAGGATTTTCAAGCTAGGCTGGAAACTGACCGACCAACTTTTTTGTGTGAAAATGGAGTGAATAACATTGATTTATCAAACCAAACATTGGTTGCCATAGAAATGTATCACTGCACTAAGATACAAGTCAACAGGTTGAAGAGTGTGAATACAGTGGTGGCCTTTTAGCTATCTAAACTTGTGCATATAGTTGTGCCATGATGCTCTTTCATCAGATGATCTTTGGGGAGGATCCAGCTCATGTTCCCCACTCTTTCCATCTCTACTTTTTGACAGAGGATATTACTTTACTTGATAAAGAGAACAGCGACACCGATTTTTAGTATCCATTGCATTCTATTGTTACTCTGAATCTGTCACTGATCAAACAGCCAGTAATACCACAGATACAATCATTGAGGAGACATAAAAAGAGACAGACAGGGTTTCAACCCCGCACAGGATGTAAGAAAATTTGACGTCAGTGCTCTCAGAAGAAAAAACCTATGAGAAACCATAATCACATCATCTTTTGGATTCCAGACGGCACATCAGCAGCAGGTATGAGGAAAGATTAACTTAAACTGATTTGACTCAACACAACTTTTAACTGTCAAAGTTCTGTCAAGACGCAATTTTGTGTTTTAGATTGAAGATACACAAGCACAATATCTTGGGAAACATTTGTTTAAAATGTCTATGAATCTTAATCCCTTTAAATTGTTTTAAAGAAGTTGCAAAGTATTGGAACCATTTTTAAATCTTTCTTTTGATTTT